>NW_021680984.1:31749-32408 GCF_001412515.2 Diachasma alloeum
ATTCTTTTGTTACAGAGATTAAGGGATGAAAGAGGGTTAATTGATAGGGGATTTAATTCCCCGTCGAAGTGCCCTTTTTTCATCCCTTAATCTCTCTTAGGAGGGGAGAGGTGAATTTTTAATTACCGGGAGTCACTGTGCGCCGCAAAACAATTATTTTTCTTACTGGCCCCTGACTTCCATGGCTGTTTTTATTCTTTTGTCACAGAGATTAAGGGATGAAAGAGGGTTAATTGATAGGGGATTTAATTCCCCGTCGAAGTGCCCTTTTTTCATCCCTTAATCTCTCTTAGGAGGGGAGAGGTGAATTTTTAATTACCGGGAGTCACTGTGCGCCGCAAAACAATTATTTTTCTTACTGGCCCCTGACTTCCATGGCTGTTTTTATTCTTTTGTCACAGAGATTAAGGGATGAAAGAAGGTTAATTGATAGGGAATTTAATTCCCCGTCGAACTGCCCCTTTTTCATCCCTTAATCTCAATTAGGAGGGGAGAGGTGAATTTTTAATTACCGGGAGTCACTGTGCGCCGCAAAACAATTATTTTTCTTACTGGCCTCTGACTTTCATGGCGATTTTTATTTTTTTGTTACAAAGATTAAAAGATGAAAGAGGGTTAATTAATGGAGAATGTAATTCTCCGTCAAACTGCCCTTTTTT
>NW_021680984.1:33082-33258 GCF_001412515.2 Diachasma alloeum
CTAGAGACTCCCTCAAATCCTGAGCCGGGAGAAAACGTCCTCCCCTTCTTTTCGCCCCCAAAACTTCTCCTCTTCTCGATGCCAGATGTTTTCCTTCCCCCCTTTTTGCCACGTTGGGCCCTACGTCACAAGCGACGCCACTAGAGAGTAGGTGGGCCCTAGAGGTCAAGCGTTGT
>NW_021680984.1:33413-44214 GCF_001412515.2 Diachasma alloeum
ACTCCCTCAAATCCTGAGCCGGGAGAAAACGTCCTCCCCTTCTTTTCGCCCCCAAAACTTCTCCTCTTCTCGATGCCAGATGTTTTCCTTCCCCCCTTTTTGCCACGTTGGGCCCTACGTCACAAGCGACGCCACTAGAGAGTAGGTGGGCCCTAGCGGTCAAGCGTTGTAGGGGTGAAGAGGCCAGCCCTTCGGAATAAGTAGCGCTGTGATTGGCTCCCTACCACGTCTTAGGGGTTGCAACTTAGACTTAAGAAATTTCTGTAAAGTAGCGTAAGAACCAGAAGCTAGAAGTAAGAATACTCCTGTCTCAACGTTCGAAGAGGAAACACTTCCTCTAATTGTAATTGAATTCTTGAAGTCTCCGAATAATTTTGATTAAAAGTACAAAGTTTTAAAAGTGAAATAAACCGAGTGTCGACAACGTTATTTTGAACCTTCCCGCTTCCAGCGAGCAGAGTGCTTTAGCGCTCCACGGGCAACTTACCCGCCACCTTTCTAAAAAAATACCTAAACCCGACATCCTCGTACAACAAGAGTTGTAAAAGTACAAACCACGCTCCCCCCGAATCACCATGGTGCAACAATGCGTAAATGATCTGTAGGCTCGAAATGATTATGTTGACTTTGGATAAGTTTTAGTTGGAGCCTATGAATATTTCATTAAATATGATCTGATCTAAAAATGGATTATTTGAAAGCGACATTATGAACCATTGTTTCGATTCACTAGGTTGTTCTCTTCTGAATAACTTTTAAGTCTTTTTTTGTATAGTGTGTGTGATCATCCAGTTAATCGAAGCTAACTTTTGAATAGAGATGTAAAATTACCGTAATTTCTTGAATGCGTCAGGTCAGTGGTAAAATGACCATTTCCTGACCATTTCGCTCATATTTCTATGTAAACTGACCGTAGGTTTTTCATCGTGTCAGTAATTAATTTGAAAGTCAGAAAATCATCTATATAGATGGAAAATAACGGTCATTTATACATTCGGTCATTTTTTTGGTGATTTTTTTTTGCACTTCATTTTTTATCTAGAAATTAATAGAACATATATTTCATTGAAAATTTTATTGTTATTGTGACGTTTCAGGGATCCGTAGGGGTTTTCAGATAACCCAGACCTACCAATATGAACCCTCGGGTCGCCAAGTTGACCCTTCTGCTTCGGCTTCTGCAGTGGCTAGAGGCTAAGGGGAGTCCGCTCACAATTTGGGATATTTTTAAGGGAAAAGGTCTTCTAATGATCACTCCCCTTTAACTGGCAATAGTTAATATAATATTGGAATAAATGTTTAATATCTACAAGACAACTGGAAAGGATTGGGTTCAGTGTACGCGTGATTAAAATGTTCCAAACTATAGAGGGAGGACCAACTGTCCTGCTTCGCCTCTGCCCGTGATCTGTCTTAGTTTTGGGGTAGCAAGTCGTTACTAACCCAAAAACGCAAATTAAGCATTCTCACGGTTTTGAGAGACTAAGACAGCCATGCTGCTGTCATTGACGGTCTCTAACACAGTCAAACAGTTTCTGAACGGAAACTGGACTCAGGTAACACCGTGAGACTGCTTAGGTAAGGCAGTCAGTGTTTGAAGAAAGTGAAATTCTTTCAGTTTCTATTCACTTGAAACAAAATGGAAAATATTATTTCCTCAAATAAAATAACCGACGTATAGAATGGGTCCATACGTCACATTATTCAACATGTAAATTCTACATAAAAACGAACTTTTTATCTAAACATTTTTATGTAATTTTTATATAAATTATATATTTTAAAAAAACGAAATTCTTCGAACGCAAACAATGTTTTATGATACTGTAATTAATCATTCTCGTGGGCCTGTTCATCATCATCTGAGTTATTGACACTAAAAATATTATCGGTCTGTCATCTCTATATAGGTGAAAACTGACCGTAAAATAATTTTTTTGTCACTTTCCTGACGAAAGACTTGGTCAGTTTTTTTTTAACAAATCGTTCAATAATTGACGATCGGTCAGTTACATGTAATTTACCGGTAAGTTACACGTAATCTGACCGGTCTTTTTTCCGTTACATCTCTACTTTTGAGCGCCAATGGCTCCGAAATATGCTTTGGAATTGATTGATCGCACATTGCGTGATTCAATGAATAATGATATTGCATTTAGTGGTAAAATGATGATCCTTAATGAAGATTTTCATCAGTTACTTCCAGTCAAACCTCAAGTAATTCGCAGCTAATTATCGAGTTTATCTCTAAAATTTTGTCCGTTCTGACGAGAATTTCCCATTTATATTTTGACTGAAAATATGAGAACTTTACCAGAAGAAATTGATTTTTCGCCATTTCTTTTATCGATTGGAAATAATGATGTACCCGCTCATGAAAATAATTTTATTTTTCTTTAACGATGTTTTGCTCCTAATAATGAAGATATTGTGTAAACTATTTTCGGGCATGTTGTTAAAGAAGGTAAATACGAAGAATTAACGGACTTTGGAAGATTATCTGCTCGAAATGTAGCTGTTGAGCAGATACATTCTCGCGTGATCGAACTATATTTGAATATTAAAGAATGAACTTGGTACAAATATGGACTGTGATGGAACTTGGTTACAAATTGTGGAGCTCGCAAATACTATTCTGAAATGTAAAATTCTAACGGGTGATAGGCGAGCAGGATATTGTTTTCATTACTCGAATTTCTCTATATTGTGACCATTTATCCTTTTACTTTCAAAATGAGGCAATACCGTATTAGATTATCATTTGCCATGATTAAAAATAAATATCAAGGACAGACAGGTGATAAACTTGCTGTAGATCTACAGAGAGATGTTTTCAATCACGGACAATTATATGTAGCTTTTTCGAGAGTTCGATCATGAGATCCATTGAAAGTTTGCACAAAACAACAACGAAAAAACATCAAAGTAAAAAATTATGCCTACAAAGAGTAATATGAATGAGTAAATGGTATATATATTTTTGTCTGTATAAAAGGAACCAACTTGATCGTATTTAGCATCCGAGATATTCATGGTTTTCCATCGATAACGACCGTATAGATTAACATTGAATTATTGTCTGATCTTTGATACCATCATTTTCCAACAGAAAATGTATTGATTCTCTCAATTTAAGTTTTCATGGATTTCGACGTATCTCCAATTGATTCTCGGTGGAAATTCCCATCCCTTTTCAATAAAAAAAAAATCATGAATTTTCAAAGAAGTTTTCATCATTTCCCACGAATTTCTCCTTAGTAATACTATGGAAATTTGTCTAGGTGAAATAACATATTGATTCAAATCAACTTATAATAATAACGTGATGAATCGTATCAAAACAATAATACTGATAGGCGCACGAAGCGTCTACATCCGTCACGTACTTTCTGTCGGATAGGCTCGAAGCCCTGCTGATTTCTCCTAGAATTTATAGATGTTTCCTCGAAAGCAGATTTTCGTCTTCATCCTTTGGAGAATTTGGTTTTACGACCTCTCCATAGTCAAGTAGGGGAAATATTTATATAACTCGGACTATGTTGAAAATTCATATATTGAAATTAAGAATTGATGAGTGATGATTAATTTTAATAATACGATTATAGAATATTGCTAGATTGATTTTACAATGGCACTTGGATTAAATGACCCGTCTATCTAATTTGAAGAATATTAATAAAATAATAATGGATATGCGGAAACCCCCAACCACCGACCAATTCTTAAACCTCACTCTCCAACCGATGGATGATTCTCTCAATGTATTTCTTCATTGTTGATGCCTCCACGTTCAAAATTTGGCTTATTGATAAAAAATGGTCATTAATATTCTCATCATCACCATCACTGTCGTTACCTTCTTCTGAAGTTGTAGATATGAAGGAATGTTGTGAAGTAAGTGAATCTTTTGATGCTTGACCTGAATCTTGAGAGAGAGCACTTGTATTGTACAAAGAATTTTCTTGACTAAAATCTTGACTTGTAACGTTCAACCAAGGATTGGAATTGTCTGTTGGTAATGAAGATGATGAAGGAGTTAACTGACTACAAATTTCCGTGGACGCCGATGGCTGATGCTCTCTGGCGAAATGACGATTCTCGTTAGGGATACATTTGTCTGCAATCAAAGGGATTGTCTGTAAAATTTGCGAAGATTCGTTAGAAAAATTAATATCTCCACTAGACCCGATGTTCCTTGGGCATAACATTCCTTGCTGACCTGCATTTGAAACATTCTCTTTAGACACCTCTTCATTAATGTTTAAAGTGATTATTCTGCAATTTTCACAAAGATTCATCCCGTAAGAAGAATTCACTTTTTCATGTGACAAGATGTTTCCTGAATTAGAGATGTCCCCTTGACATTGTACATTCTCTTCCTGTTTGTTTGAAAAATCAGTTCCTAATAGAAATTTATTCTCTTCCCCATCAAGTTGATGAGTTACTGGTGAAAGTGAAAATAGACCTTCTCCTGTATGAATTGAAGACTCCAATTGTATAAGTTCTCGATTTTGATCACTTGAAATGTCTTCTTTAGTTGTAAGGATTCCTGTGACATCTGGAGAAATTATTTGCTGAGATGCAACTTGCTCTTCTTCATCATCGCTTATCAAAATTTCTTGAGATTCCGGAAGTTTTTGTTCGTCTTCTGGAAATATTGGTGAAGTCGATGTGCTATTATAGTTTCGTAGATTGCCATTCTCTTTTGATTGTGGTTCTGACATCACTGGACTGTAGACTGAGCTCTGGGACGATTTGAAACTCAAATTCACCGCGATTTCATCGGTCAATGGAGCATTGATAATGTTATTCGGAATTTGGAATCCTCGATATACATTCTGCATACGAAGGTCACTGTTTATCAAATGGGTAGATTCTTGACTTCCAGGTGAAGAATATGTTTCATTATAAGAAAACCCACTGACCGCAGGGAAGACAAAAGACATCTCCTTTCTCAACGGATTCAACACTGGATTTGGGGGCTGACGGATCTCCCCCAATATATGACGTCTCTGTGCAGTATTTCTCCAATCAGTCGTGTGATTCTGAGGGAAAACAACACTTCGATTTTGCTTTTCGAAGTGATTGATGAAGAAGTTCTTATGAGTGACAATTTTCTGATCATCTAGTGAACCATCAAACTGGATTGAAGATCCTGGACTTGGTATGACATATTCTGAATGGCTTTGGTAATTTGGAGAATGGAATTGTTGATCGATAACATCATAATTATTCGTCCACTTATGCGCCAAATTCCTTCCAACTTTGAACAGTGGATTACGCCGGACAATTCGACTAGAATTTTGTGAGACATTCTTGGGCGGAATTTTCTTCCGATTTAATACTCTGGTTTCAGGCTGGGACAAAAGTGTAGGACTGAAAAATTCTTGTATCGTTGGACTCTTACATGAAAGATCCTGAAGAGCTGGAGAACAAAACTTATAACTGTTATCAGCCTCACGTGTAACACTTTTCCTCGATGGCGTTTCCACACTTTGACCCAAAAAATGTTTCCTACTGGTCTCTGAAAGCTGAGAGAAAATGATGTTCTCAGACTCTATCTTCAATTCTCTTGGAGATTTATCAACGTTTCTATTTGTACCATCACCATTATCGATTGGATTTATTTCTGAAGGGGAATCACTGAAGTAGCCCTTGTAGCCTGTGATGTTCTCCTCCACGTTCTCCCAAGCCATTTTAGGGACTTTCCTAGATGTAACGAGTTCATTGTCACTGGCAGATTTATTTGATCGTTGCGGTCCTTTGCGAAACAAACTTGGAGTGAATTCGAGAAGTTTCCTAGAGCGATGTTTTGCAGTGACTGTGGTCTTCAAGTTCTTGGGACCGAGATTACTGTTCTCATCGATGAGGGGTTCAGCAGATTTTGGTCTTTTTGGAGAATTTTGAGGACTGGAGACTGGGGTTTGTACTGTTTTCATTTCTGAAAAAATAGAAGGATAATTAATTGAGGCTCCATTAATTGATTGAGGCTTTTCTACTCTGTACTAAAGTAATGGATCGTCAGTGATAAGTGACAAGCGATAAGATATCAACAATCGACGTTTTAACAAATTCCCCAACTTGAAGAAAAAATCCATTTACATTTTATACCCCAAATCAATCAATTCCCAGCTAAGTGCATGATTCATAAAAAAACACGGTCAGAGGAAATTGAAGGTATTAACAAACTCCACACTTCTCAACTACATCTCAGTCATCACAGTAAAATGAAAACCAATAATTTAAAAATTTAAAGAGAATAGAAATGATTTTTTTTCACATTTGCCAGAATAAATTTATTGCCCTGATGAAGGACACTTCGAGAGCCCAAAATGCTAACAACTATGAATGACATTGGTTTTTATTTTCTTTCTATTTTGTAATTATTAATTTTTAATTTGCTGTTACAACCGTACATGGCTGAGAAATGTGGAATTTGTTAATATGAATGGAAACGGTTGGAATAATAGTGATGAAATTAAATATAGAAAAAGATAATCGAAATTCGGGGAAATTTAAGATTCTATAAGAGACTGAGATCAGTTAGTTCTCTATGAGTTTATTATATTATTGACTTCAATTGTGACAACCTTGGCACAATTCGTTGCATCGATTGATACATTTGTCGAGGCAACCTAAGCCCTACCTTTGAGTTGGTGTAGATTATTTCGACCGTCTCTTCTTCTCAACTGATGATGAAAATGTTTAGCTATTATTATCTCTTTTATTGGTGTTGTTATTGTTACCATGATTTTTACTTGATACATTTTGTTATTTAGATTTTTTTATGTAGGCACCAACATTGTTGCTTAGCTCCATTCTGTTGCAATCACTTATTCACTACAAACGAATATGCTGACACGTGTGATATCGCCTTGGGACATGACATTTTTTTCTTAAAAATCCTCAGAACTCTAAGACATTTCATTGCACATAACTCACTGTAGGTCTTAAAGTGATATGATATTTTTGTAACTCACATCATGTGAGTTAAAACATTACGTATCGATTCATTTAAACCCCGGGAATAAATTGATAAGTCTTTACCTCTCTGTGGAATCATATCCCGGGCACTAATTCTACAACAACACTGAGGTCAGTCGTCTCATCCAACTCTTATTAGTACATTCATCTTCCATCAGAAGCGTAAGCGTAACATGAAAGTGTTTCTGATATCCTCTCCTCAACAGGTTTATATACTCGTAGGATTGGAATTTGTGGGGTTCAATTTTTATTTAAAATTAATTTGTGGGAAAAATGAACACTTAGAGAAATGTAAAAAAATATCTGATGAAAATTTCAGCAGATATCGAGAAGAACTCTTCGAAATTTTCTTCTGAAATGGACCGTTTTCCAAATAAATTGAAAAATGACAGAAATGTCAAAATGAGTTGTATCATTATTCACAACTGTGTGAATAATGTAATGTGTGAACAATATTCAAATTTTTTCATCCAAACTCCAGAATTATTAGTTTTTACTCGTAACTTAGTATTATTACTCAGTCATTCTCAATTTGGACATGATTCACTATTTATGATTTACGATTTTTTACGATAAGTTCCTATTATAGTATTTTCCATTAATGAACATGGAAATATAAGATATTCATGCTAAAACCAAGATCATGCATCTCAACTCAGGCAGTTTGATTGAAGAAATCTGGACAACCTAATTTAATAATGACCATTTATTACCTCTAATGATAGAGTTATTCTATGAAATTTTCAATACGTATTTGGTGATTTCTTTTAATAATGAAAAAATTAAGAAATTATAGCCAATTAATAAACAATTACATGTAAAATAGTAATTACAACTCTACCAATCTCTGAATCGATTTCTTTTAATTAAATTATCACGTGAATAGAATTGGTTTGAAACTTTTGCTTCTGAATTTTTCAAGTTCTGCGTAGTGGAGACTAACACGGAGTGTAATTTCATAATTTTTCTGTACATTTGAACTGATAAAAATGAATACCTTTTTTAGCAGTTCTAATGTGCAGTGTTGGTGGAAACTTGAAACATGGAGGGACTTTCGGTTCTTTTTTCACTGTCAATAGATTCAGTTCTCTTGCAAGATCACTTGTTACCTTGTGAGCACCAGATCTGGAATATAGTAAGAAAATTGAATTGTCTGTTAGCGCAATTCCCATTGAAAGCCGAAATGAAAAAAATTACATGTTTCCGATTGTCTCGACGATTTTTTTCTAAAACGAAGTATATGAGACCAAACTCATAAAATTGTCAGAGCTGTACTCTTTATGTTCAGTGTTACCTTTAATTATATATTTAAGCGCAAAGTTGCAATGTTTTTCTGAAAATGCGCCTTATAAATGATACACGCGTGTATGAAAAAATCGTAGACATTTTTTATACGGATTGCGTATAGAAATTCTATAGGATTTCCGTATATGATATTCGGACATTTCTATACGAATTATTTCTATATATAAATTTTTACATAAATTTTTGTATTCATGCGAAGGATGTCTAAACATTCCAGAGAAACATGTAGAGAAATGTCGCAACTCCATACCAAATGTTTCTATACATGTGGCAGTGGATTGTATAGGATCAAACTTATAGAAATCGTATCGAAATAATTTGTAAAAAAATATCCGTATAGAAATATCCGAATATCATATACGAAAATCCTATAGAAATTCTATACGTAATCCGTATAGAAAATTTCTATACGATTTTTTCATACGTGGCGTCCCGAAATTTCGGAATGAAAATTCGAAAATCTAACTACTTATGATACTTTTGACGGATATTTTCATTGATAGGCCTGCTAGACACTTCAAAATAAAATGTAAAATTTTTTCAAATTTTTCTGAGGCTTGACTGCAGTGTAATTTAAACAAGCAGGGGTTCGAGCCTTTTTGGCCGAAGCCATGTGACCGTTACTTTATGTGTTATAACTCTTCTTCATTCTTTCATTTCTACCAATTCCATTGGTAGTAAGTTTTCAAATGGATCTGTAGTAATTCTATTAACGAAAGAAAAAAATGGAAACACCAAACCCGCCCAGATTAGATATCAACAATGTCAGTGGAAATAACTGCCTCCTGATGAAAAAACAGAAAAACGGAAATATCTCGAAAACTTTGTATGAACGGGTATATATGTTTTGATTGATTCGGATAAAAGGCATCGAAACGAATATTTTGAAAAAAAAAATTGAAATCGGTTGACTAGCTTCGAAGATATTAGCGAAAAACGATTTACAAACGAATACCTTTTTTTCAAAAACCATTCGATCAATCGGGCTGAACTTTTGCACAGAGTTAGTCTTTATTAAGGTCTATAATCTGACAAAATTTCAGATTTTTTGGAATGAGTTTAGCCAATTAATTACTCAATTTGCCAAAAATTGACCACCGGAAAGATGGCGATGGACATTGACACCGACAGACATGGTCGCCAAACTTCGTATTTTTACGTTTCAGACCATTCTACATCATTTCCAATCAAAATTAGGGAATGTGAAAACAGCACGATTACAATGCTTCCATTCGGAAGCGAAAATAGGAAAAAATGCGGCGCACTACTCTAGCAGAATTGATCAAAATTCTGCAACATTGAGGGCCGATTTGCTCATGTTCCTTTTTCTTCTAAAGGCCCCTTTTGCAAACGGAGCTTTAGAAAACGGTCCATTGAAATAGCCCTCCGGTGAAACGGATGATTGGGCAAACGGACCGTTTGTTAAACGGGCCTTTAGAGCAAAAGGTACATGACAAACCGGCCCCGAGCCAGACAGGATTAGATTTTGGGGGCCATCTCTCTCACTCTCTCGACGGTAAGCATGCACGCAACGTGCCAAACGACACACGGTACAAGCGAGTTGAGAATCTTAGGTTGAGTTTATGCGCAGTGAATTGATGTGTTAAAAATTGTTTTCATGCTAGAAAGATGAATAAATATTGGGACGTTTTACTTTATCATCACAGTATTGGAAAGGTCAAATAGAGATCAGAAACTCGAGGCATGTTCTTGAATTTGAGGAATTAATTCCTCTTGAAATAACAGTTTATATCATTCAAATATCAACTTTCCGTTTCAGGAATTATATTGGACATAACGAAATTTGAAATTTCGAATACTGAGGATGGTACTGACTCGGAGGATTTCGATTTTCTGTCAGATTAATTGAATAAAGAATCTATTGAATTGTATATTCTTATGTACTTTTTCCATGTCAATTTACTCGTAATAAAATTGTAAATATCCCATGTATCAGTATACATTGGGAAACAATGAAATATTCAACTGTCACATGTGATGAGCTTGAATTTTAACAAAAATGACATATGCAACTAAAAAGAACTGAATGCCAATGCTAAATTCTACACGTTGTCCAAGGTAATAGAATACTTTTGAAGCAGACGGCTCCGGCGAGCGGGAGGTTGCTAATAGAGGAACCGCCTGTACCGGCATGGGTTTTCTGTGGTTTCTCCAAAGAGGATAGACCTGAGTAGAGGCCCGGATCAGGGGGTTTAACTGGCTCCAAAAATGTTAGTTGGTACCCCACGGGAAAGGCGGCGTCCCGGTCGAATTGTCGGTAAATGTGAGTCGGGTGCGTGAGCAACTCGGCAGTAGCAGTCCCGCTGTGATAGGGACAAGTTCGGAGGGGGAATTTTGTCCTCCTTGTACTCAATGTTTACTTTATGTTTTTCAGTTGATTTATTCGCCGACTAATTAATATTAAGGGATGAAACAAAGACTGTTCAATGGAGAATTAAATTCCCCATCCATCAACCCCCGTTTCATCCCTTAATCTCTGCAATAAAAAAAT
>NW_021680984.1:53175-53304 GCF_001412515.2 Diachasma alloeum
TTAGTGTTAATTAGTAGCAGAGATACGATTTTTCAATTGGCGGGCGAGTTGTCGGGAGTCACTGCGCCGAGAAACCATTAGGTTTTTCATAGCGCCGCGACATTCGTCGCAGTTTTTATTTTTTCATTA
>NW_021680984.1:53588-54411 GCF_001412515.2 Diachasma alloeum
AATTGGTTTCATTCATTAGTGTTAATTAGTAGCAGAGATACGATTTTTTAAATGGCGGGCGAGTTGTCGGGAGTCACTGCGCCGAGAAACCATTAGGTTTTTTATAGCGCCGCGACATTCGTCGCAGTTTTTATTTTTTCATTACAGAGGTTAAGGAATGAAACGGGGGTTGAAGGATGAGGAATTTAATTCTCCATCGAACAGCATTGGTTTCATTCCTTAATGTTAATTAGGAGGGGAGAGACGATTTTGTAATTAGCGGGCGAATTATTGGGGAGTCACTCTACGCCGAGAAACCATTAGGTTTTTCATAGCGCTGCGACTTTCGTCGCAGTTTTTATTTTTTCATTACAGAGATTAAGGAATGAAACGAGGGCGGAAGGATGGGGAATTTAATTCTCCATCGAACAGAATTGGTTTCATTCATTAGTGTTAATTAGTAGCAGAGATACGATTTTTTAAATGGCGGGCGAGTTGTCGGGAGTCACTGCGCCGAGAAACCATTAGGTTTTTTATAGCGCCGCGACATTCGTCGCAGTTTTTATTTTTTCATTACAGAGGTTAAGGAATGAAACGGGGGTTGAAGGATGAGGAATTTAATTCTCCATCGAACAGCATTGGTTTCATTCCTTAATATTGATTAGGAGAAAAGAGACGATTTTTTAATTAGCGGGCGAATTAATGGGGAAGCACTCTGCGCCGAGAAACCATTGAGTTTTTCATATCGTCGGGACTTTCGTCGCAGTTACAATTTATTCATTAGAGAGATTAAGGGATGAAACGGGAGTTGTTGGGTGGGGAATTTAATTCTCCATCGAACAGC
>NW_021680984.1:54549-54739 GCF_001412515.2 Diachasma alloeum
GCATCGAACAGCATTGGTTTCATTCCTTAATGTTAATTAGGAGGGGAGAGACGATTTTGTAATTAGCGGGCGAATTATTGGGGAGTCACTCTACGCCGAGAAAACATTGGGTTTCTTATAGCCCCGTGACTTTCGTCGCATAGTCTTGAGCGAAAGAGAATCATTTATTTGAATTTCTATACAACTAGAT
>NW_021680985.1:0-264 GCF_001412515.2 Diachasma alloeum
CACCGAATCTGATGAACGTCTAAATGGCCGACATACGCGAAGACCTCTCCTAGTATCACGAGTTCCTCAAATTTGATGTGACAGCAAAAACGTGTCAATTCTTTTCTCTATCTTTTAATCCACGTAAACAGAAAAAGTGATATACCTATGCGTCACCACCCACGACAGATATAATGGAGACGCTGAGAGGACGCATGGGAGGTTTGGATAATGAATATACTACAGGCAAAAACATTCTTCTTCATATATATATATATATATATA
>NW_021680985.1:321-3092 GCF_001412515.2 Diachasma alloeum
ATATATATATACCCATTTATTACGGAATCAGTTTTTATGGATGACGTATATATAATTACATTTCTTTATATATGAATTCGCATGGGTGATACGGATCCTCCAGAAAACGTATAGATAAACGACCCTCTACAAGCAATGTCTTATGATAGATGTATTCTGCGTGATCGTCCAAAAGTGCTGCAGATACACGTGCGGGGAAGACAACGTCATGCTCAGCACCCAGAGTAGCTACGATTCTTCTACCATATTTGGTGTTGACACTTTTGAATGCAGTAATCTGATAATCCACACCCAGAGTTAGATCATCAATGCTTTTAACGGGGAGAGTCTCGCATCAAGCGATTTTGTTGATACTTCTCTCGCAATTTTTTCAAAAAGATCTTTTGAAATCAAAAATGAACACAAATTGATATCATCAAATGGAACCAATCTTATGAACGAAACTTACAAATTAATTACATACCTCTATTTCTCCAAATCCCGCAGGAAACTCAGCCACGGATACACAACAACTGTTGGCGGAGTACTGATAATTCTTGGGAATTCCTCAAATATATACTATTCACACTTATTATCCCCTCCCCCCACGGTTCTACCAATCATGTAGTTGTAATTAGGAGATCAGCCAATAGTAGTGGCTACTTCACCCAGATTGATTCCTTAAAATTTTACGGGTGCTGGCGTTGAGTCATCACAAAAGTCACGTGACTGTAACTCTATCATGACTTTTTTTTTGTCGTCTCCGAGTTGCTGATCGATGCATCACGTGTTATAAAATTTGCAGTTTTGATGGTTTGTCTTTGTCCTAAGAGAAATTTACAAAACTGACAGCTAATGAATCATAAGAAGGCACAAGCGTGTAACTCTATCCGTGAATCACCGATTGTGATTTTCGACGGTTTTCAATTGCTGATCCACCACGTGTTCTAAAAGTTACAGTTTTGTGTTTGATCCGAAGGACATATTTAGAAAACTGATATGCTATTGCAACTCTTCCGAAGCCTTATATTTCTGCGAATATTCGTTTGAATTCGTCACTCGTAGTTTTTACGTCTGAAAGAGAGTATCATACGAAACGGGCACAATGGAGCACGAAGATTATCGAAAAAATAGGCGGTATCTGTATTTCTTAATACAGCTGATTGAGTTCATTTGCGACAGAGTGCCGCCATTTTATGAATTCTTTTTTGATCAATGAATGAAATTTTGGGATAGTTAATCTCGTGCAACATTGAACAGGATATCAGAGCGGATAGTTTGTCATATACCCTGTCGCGTGCTATCTCAAGCTTATCATCAGGGTCTTTTGACAGCAGATAGAACAATTTTGCGGGTGGTCACGCGTGCTCTTCAGTTTTCCCACAAACNGTGAAAGTATGTCAACTATGTTTCAGAGTGATTCGACTAGGGAAACAAAACAAAAAACATGAGTGCGGTATAGTATTCTGCCGAGCGTGCAGGTGTAACCGTGAAATAAATCACCATTGCTATATGCCACCACTGAAGACGCATAAGCAGCAACGAACGANGTTCAACACCAAAAACGCCTTGCTGAGGATACACTGTTCGCAGGACCAATAGAACGGAAAAGATACGCGATACCTCTTGTTAATTCTCCCTCACACTCACCGTAGCCGCCCTGGCATGTAACAATGTTGTGACACGGATAGTGAGGATGATTCATGGATATCTCACAGAGTTGCACTAGAAAGAAGATTGGAATTGAGAAGAAGAAGAGAAGCACGGTACGACATGATCAGACGAGCACGAATACCGGAGACAGACCCTACAGAAGTGTATGAATGCGCTTCATGTTACTCTTCAGATAGCGATGAGGACTTATGCATCGACGGTATTGAGGAGGAAGAGGCAAGGATGCTACGTCGCTGTCAAGTCAACTTGGAGAACTTTTCAGCTATCCGTGGGCTGCGAGAGGATAATAATGAAGAAGAACAAAACATTAGTGGTATGATGATGAATTTTCGTTTCATAGATTATTGCCAATCGTGTAGTTTCCATTTACTCACGCGCACAATTGTTTGGATATTATTTCTAGACATTTCTGNCACAGAATGTCACTGTCCGTGGTGATGTTGATACAAAATTGCACATCCCTAGTTTTGGCGTAGTACAAAAAGTATGTACACAGTGTTGTCACGACAATGACTTAAATAAAAATTGTCGTAGCTGCGGGAAGCGCGAGTATGTGTTTCAGAATAAAGACACGGCAGTTGCCGGGTTAGTGGATATTGCATTTGCCAAGTATCGTTCCACTGACAAAGTAATTTGTATTGCGCACAACGCGCGTAGCTTCGATGCACAATTTGTTTTACGTTATCTAGTCAACATCAAAAGAACACGACTCCCGAGTGTTATTTTAAACGGTACAAAAATAATGCAAATGCGTGTTGGTAATAATTTTTCTGGATAGCTTGAATTACTTTCGCATGCCGTTGTCAGTATTAACCAAATCATTCGGTTTTGATAATGATATAGCCATAGGGTATTTCCCGCACTTCTTCAATGTGCCTGAAAATATTGATTACGTAGGACCGTTACCAGACTTGAGTTATTTTTCTCCCGACACCATGTTCAAGAAAGACCGCGACAAATTGTTGGAATGGCACAATGAAAAATTAAACGAGAATTACGTTTTCAATTTCAAACACGAGCTAGAATTTNAAACAAAACATTAGTGGTGTGATGATGATAATGAATTTTCGTTTTATAGATTATTGCCAATCGTGTAATTTCCATTTGCTCACACGCAC
>NW_021680985.1:3295-3523 GCF_001412515.2 Diachasma alloeum
CCAAGAAAGACCGCGACAAATTATTGGAATGGCACAACGAAAAATTAAACGAGAATTACGTTTTCAATTTCAAACACGAGCTAGAATTTTANTCATTAAATTAATCAAAGGTGAGATATTATACATTATAATTATTCGAATTAATTTTACTACTTGTGGTTCTTGTAGGGTGCCAAATAGAAGGAGCTATGACGAGATCTGCGACAGTGACCCAACGTCAAAATGGAG
>NW_021680985.1:3672-5259 GCF_001412515.2 Diachasma alloeum
AGCTAGAATTTTATTGCCTAATGGATGTTACCATTCTGAGATGGGCATGTATCATTTTTCGTGAAATGCTGCTAAAAAAGACAGGTATTTGTCCGTTCACCCAATGTAGTACGATTGCGTCGATCTGTTCTAAAGTTTATAGAACTAATTTTATGCAGTCTGATACAATCGGAATTTTACCGTTGGGTGGTACGTACAGATACACAACTACACAGTCAAAGAAAGCTATATCGTGGTTATTGTTGCAGCAAAGACATTCCGAAAACCGTATTATCCATGCAGGTAACGCTAAAGAATACCGATTGCCATGCGGTATTATGGTAGATGGCTATTGCGAGAATGAAAATCAGCAGAAGTGTGTCTTCCAATTTTACGGATGTTTTTGGCGCGGGTGTACGACGTGTTATAAAATAAACAGGCATAGGGAGTTACGTGTAGGGGACTCACTTAATACCTGGTATAAAAGTACCATGTTGACAGCTAATAAGATTCGCCGTCCCGGGTACACTTTGATAGAAATGTGGGAGTGCACGTTCGATGATCAATTGAAAAATTCCGTACAAGACCGCGATTTTGTGAACAATCACCCTTTAATGAAAAATGCAGAATTGAATCCTCGTGATGCTTTCTTTGGCGGCCGTACAGAAAATTATGTCACCCTCTACGATACCGCAAATACCGAAAAGATCAAATATCTTGATGTTATATCTTTGTACCCTTTTGTCAACAAAACTGGTAAATACCCAATAGGACACCCCCAAGTTTACGTAGACGACGAGTGCCAAGTGTTGATAGGTTGTGATAATAATCTTGATAATGTGGAGTGCCTTGTAAAATGCACCGTTGACGCTCCGTCTGATTTATATCTCCCTGTGCTTCCAATCCGTGCTCATGGGCGTTTAATGTTTTCGTTATGTCGTTCATGTTGTGAAACATTGAATCAGGATATTTGTAATCACCAAGACGACGAAGATCGCGAGTTTACAGGTATATGGGTTGTAGACGAATTGCGAAAGGCCATTGAAAACGGTTATCGAATCGTAAAAATATTTGAAATTTATCAATACAAGATCATTCAATACAACCGGGAAAGTAATATAGACGGGTTATTCAACAAATATGTAGACACTTTCTTAAAAGAAAAGCAAGAAGCCTCCGACTATCCGCAGGGTTGTTCAACAGATGAAGATTAAGATGCTCATATACAAGAATATTTTGCGAAGGAAGGCGTCTTACTCGAGAAACATAAGATAGCGTGTAATCCAGGGTATAGAGCCTTAGCGAAAATGATTCTCGATGCATTTTGGGGTAAATCTGGGCAGAGAGAGAACTTACCGCAAACTGAAACAGTTGCGACAAGGCAAAGATTATTAGAAATGATAAATAACCCTGAATTGGTAATCACAGGGTTGCTTCCCGTCAACGAAAAAATGANGTAACCATACCATTACCGATCTCTTCACGAAAGGTAGTCTTCATAAAAATCTGAGTATAATTTTCATAACACAGAATATATTTCACCAGGGACGGGGTCAAAGAGATATTTCTCTGAATTCTAATTACATTGTGATTTTCAAGAATCCTCGG
>NW_021680985.1:5350-8331 GCF_001412515.2 Diachasma alloeum
AGATTATTAGAAATGATAAATAACCCTGAACTGGTAATCACAGGGTTGCTTCCCATCAACGAAAAAATGATGTACGTGAATTTTGTATATGAAAACGAGGCGCTTCTACCGACACACACAGCTAACGTTGTTATTGCGGCCTACACAACAGCACAGGCTCGTCTCAAACTGTACAGTTACTTAGAGAGACTTCAAGAGAGGGTTCTATATTGTGATACAGATTCCATTATATTTGTATCAAAAGACGGTGAGTGGGAACCAGAATGCGGTAAATTTCTCGGTGATTTGACAAATGAGCTAGAAGGTTACGGGGAGGGTAGTTATATCAAGTCTTTTGTATCAGGGGGCCCCAAATTCTATGCGTACCTAGTTCAAACAAGTAATAATGAGACAAAAGAAGTGTGTAAAGTTAAAGGTATCACATTAAACTTCAATAATAATCAACATATCAATTATCAAGCTGTCAGAGAAATGGTGACACGCGAAAGGGAGGGTCCAATAGTCTTGTCATACGATGCTATCAGACGCACAGAATTTCATCAGGTAGTAACAAAGAAAGAGGTAAAAATGACTTCTGTTTGTAGCACTAAAAGGCAATGTAGAAATGTATATAGGACCGTACCATATGGGTACGTAGCAAACGAATGACGAATAATAAATGAAATGTAATGATTTTTTTTGTCGAGGTATATAATCGTGGCGTCAGCATTTTTTATTCAATTTTCCACTTCCACGATATTCGTATTTTCGTCTCGTCTCAGTTTTAGTTGTATTTGCGCCTGAGCAACACCTCATTATGGATATTGTCGTGGATATACAGGGTTATAAAGGACACTATAACCACTTTATAGCAAAGGAAATTGCAGTAGTTGCGCTAAAAGGTGATTTGTCTTGGCACTGGCTTCTCAAATCATGTGAACCGTTGAAAATTCCCCATAAATAAAGGAAGGAGTATAAGTGGATAACTACACACCATCACGGAATTGACTGGAGCGTTGGAAACGTTAAATTCAAGGATCTGATGCAAAATCATTTACGTAGTATAGTGCATCGTGCAGACCGTATATTTGTACGGGGTTCTTGCAAAGCGGATTTCATCTGGAAACACACAGCAAAAGAAGTTATAGACCTTACCGAGGAAGAAGACGATTGTCCGTCGTTTCGTAAGATGGAAAAATCTTCAGTTGTATGTGATTACCATACGGCATTGAGCGGACAGAACACCAAACACCACGTATATTGCGCTCTATCCCAAGCTCACCAGCTTCGTGATTGGATAAACAAAAATTCTTCTGTGGAGGCGTGGTTGTAATTATAAAGAATAAAGAATTTTTATATGTGAATCCTATCTACAGTGTTGTCATTCTTTTTGTTCCTTATTAGTCGCTACTGTGTATAAAAACGTGATGTCCATGGTTCTTCACCATCAGTCTCGATCATGGATACGCGTTGGAAACACCCATGGACGTCTATAATAAGTGGCCCCACGGGGTGCGGGAAAACAGTTTTTGTCAAAACATTTTTGCAATACCTATCTTTCATGTCCGACACAAAATTTTCACGAATTCTTTTTTATTATGCTGAATGGCAACCCACATACATGCAATACCCAAACGCTAATTTAATTGAGTTCCGCGAAGGATTACCACAAAGTCAAGATTATAGTTCTGATTTACGACCCAAGTTGATTATTATTGACGATTTGATGCGTGAGTCATCGAACCATACCATTACCGATCTCTTCACGAAAGGTAGTCATCATAAAAATCTGAGTGTAATTTTCATAACACAGAATATATTTCACCAGGGGCGGGGTCAAAGAGATATTTCTCTGAATTCTAATTACATTGTGATTTTCAAGAATCCTCGGGATCGTGCACAAATTCAGCACCTCGCGCGACAAGTTTATCCTGACAATCCCAGGTTTTTACAAGAAGCCTACCTAGACGCCACCTTACGGCCGCATGGTTATATACTGCTGGATCTGAAACAATCCACACCTGAAGATTATCGAGCACGCAGTTCGATCTTTCCAAATGACGAAAAACAGTTCGTGTACGTACCGCGGAAATGTATAAATCAAAGGTAATAAGACAGACGTGTCAGTTTTCCTTATACCATGGCGGCGCGAGGTACGCCCAGTAAGAAATTGACAATTGTCCTTCAAGCGCTTTGTCATTTGAATAAAGAACAGCGGCAGGCGTTACTTAGAAAAGCTGATACGGGTTTAATACATTGTATATGTGAGTGTGCATTAACTATCTTACGCGGTAATATACCAATCGGTAAATCTCAGAAAGATAAATTAAAACTATATAAAAAAGTACTTCGTGATTTGGCTGCTGGAAAAAAGTGCCTATCAAAAAAGAAGATTATCATTCAGAGGGGGGGTTCCTCCCGCTGCTTCTAGCAGCTATACTAGGTACTTTGATTTCAAACCTCATTAGTAAATAGTAAGAGTGAAACAATCAAAAGAGATGGAATATGCGCGGAAGATGATACTTGTTCCAGAAGACGGGATTGGTGCCATTACTGATGACAGGAGTCAGACACTCATGACGTCTGATAACCGTATCACTACGCCAAAAAGTGTACAAACACAGGGAACGACATTGTCAAGTCTTGATAATGAAATGAAAGAAATCTTAGAATCGGGTTCATACGCTGATGAACGTGAGAAATGGAACGCATATCAACAAATTTTACAACGTTATCTGAGTTTGGTACACAATTCTCACCAGTTTTCGACGGAGACTTTTGATAGCCCGAAAGAATCATCCTACCAAAAACATGCTCAAATTTCACCGATTCGGCCACGTTTTTCCAGTTCTCGTGTGTATGATTACACTGACGATAATATTGAATTAAGATCAATAATTGAAAGTGCGCCGAAAAGATACCGAAAGAATGCTGCAGCACTCCTACGCAAACTACAGACCATGCCAAGAGAGGTTATATGTTGGGACGGAGAAGGTGTGGTT
>NW_021680985.1:9420-9621 GCF_001412515.2 Diachasma alloeum
TCCTTCAATCAGAAAGCCGTGACGCCTGCCAATAATGCATATGCTTACCGCGCTTATATAGAAACCGTTCTAAATTATGGCGCCGACCCGAGTGGAAATTCTGTTCAGGTCTTGATCAGAAACTGATCAAGTCCGATCCGAAATTCTGATCAGGCGTGTTACGCCTCTGCCTTAGGTTTTTCCACTAGGATTTCTCCGCCT
>NW_021680985.1:9815-10810 GCF_001412515.2 Diachasma alloeum
GATGGGAAAACAATCGATCTCACGGGCCATTTACATTGTGATGTGTTCAATCAGGATCGACCATTGTTAAATGGTGTAAATATTCATATCCGATTGATTCGTTGAAGAGACAATTTTTGTTTAATGGATAGCACAAATAGCCCATTCGCCATTAAAATAACAGAAGCTTCGTTGATCATCCGGAGAATGAAGGTGAGTCCTGGATTATTATTATCCCACCAAAGGGTCTTATCGAAAACAACAACCAAATACCCTGTTACAAGAGTTGAAGTCAAAAGTGTCTCAATACCATCTGGTGTTCGTGGTCATTCCATAGATAACTTTATAACAGGACAGCTGCCAAAACGCATCATTTTTGGATTTGTCAAGAATCGTGCATTCGTGGGTGATAAAAAATTGAACCCCTTTAACTTTCAACATTTTACTCTGAATCATATATCCTTATATGTGGACGGGCGTCAGATACCATCGAAACCTCTACAGCCAGAGTTTACTGTGAATAATTTATATGTGGAGTCATACCATTCCATCTTCTCAGGCACTGGTATATATTTTCTGAACGATGGTAATGGTGTTCACTGTGGAGATTACCCTCATGGGTATTGTCTCTTCGCATTCGATTTAACACCAGATTTGTCAGCTAATGATAACTCACACTGGAATTTGATACGAAGCGGTAACATGCGCATCGAGGTACGATTTGATGAAAGCTTAGTTTCAACGATCAACGCTGTAATTTATGCTGAGTTTGAAAGTGTCATAAAAATTGACACAGCGAGACAAGTGACCCTGGACTATGCATAATCATCAAAACATTCGGTATCATGCTCAGCGCATGCGCAGTTATTTTTGCAGTATCAGCAGTTTTCTGAAACAATGGATTTGAATCGCTGTTCAACTGTACAGTTGTGTATGAATATTCAACGTAGAAGGTTGAAAGGAGAGCATAGCAATGGCCTGCAGTAATTCAGATTCGGCAGCAATTATTCATTACG
>NW_021680985.1:11029-11841 GCF_001412515.2 Diachasma alloeum
GGATTTGAATCGCTGTTCAACTGCACAGTTGTATGTGAATATTCAACGTAGAAGGTTGAAAGGAGAGCATAGCAATGGCCTGCAGTAATTCAGATTCGGCAGCAATTATTCATTACGAGGGTTTCATCGGAATCCACGGTACATTCGTTCCAAAAGAAGTGGCGGTGACCTCCACATCCTTCGACATGATAGGACATTGGGTAATTTGTCCTGAATACCAGTATTCTGCGATTCCACCTAATATTCAGAGGATGAACAATCAACTTACAATCACACGTCACGGTATAGATTGGTANTGGAATCCACGGTACATTCGTTCCGAAAAAAGTGGCGGTGACCTCCACATCCTTCGACATGATAGGACATTGGGTAATTTGTCCTGAATACCAGTATTCTGCGATTCCACCTAATATTCAGAGGATGAACAATCAACTTACAATCACACGTCACGGTATAGATTGGTATGAAGGAGAAGCATCTTCTAAATATGTCTATGCAGTATTACGAGCCGTTACCAAAGGAATAAAATACGTGTATACCTATGGTTGTGAGCAAACGAAATTCACTGCTGCCCTTCTTACCCGAGATGTTATCAATTTGAAGGGCCATATCAGATCGCCACTATTCGCTTGTACACCAGTAGCTGTTCCTTCATGCCTCATACATAGTACATTGAATCACAGAACCTTTATATNAGTTACCAAAGGAATAAAGTACGTGTATACCTATGGTTGTGAGCAAACGAAATTCACTGGTGCCCTTCTTACCCGAGATGTTATCAATTTGAAGGGCCACATCAGATCGCCACTATT
>NW_021680985.1:12075-16808 GCF_001412515.2 Diachasma alloeum
ATATACCGAATCATACAGTCGGTGTATATCCAGCGGACAAGATCCTATCGGCGTAGACAAAACCGACTGCAATAGTAGCGAACACACATGACCACACCCAACCAGGAGAACACTGGATCGCCATGTATGTTAATCGAGATGGTGGAGGATGGTACTTCGACAGCTTCGGACTACCTCCCATCGTGCCCCAGCACGCTGCAAGGCTCCGAAAGAACTGTAAACTCTTCAGGTGCAGCATCCGGCAGCTCCAGCATCATGACTCGAGTGTATGTGGACAATACTGTGTACTTTTTCTGCATTGTATGGCTATGTTTGCTACTCCTGAGAAGTTCTATTCGTTATTCACCGATCGATTCATATCTAATGATCGTCTAGTGCGTGAATATCATAATGCATTTATGAAGAAAAAACGTAATAGTGCCCCCGAAGGGAAGTTATTTAGTGGCCGCGGTTATAATTGTACGTCGTGGAATCAAAAATGTAAGTAATTTATAAGAAAAATATGTAATTCATGGGGACATTATTTTTGGGAAAATATANTCAGGTGCAGCATCCGGCAGCTCCAGCACCATGACTCGAGTGTATGTGCACAATACTGTGTAATTTTTCTGATTCATATCTAATGATCGTCTAGTGCGTGAATATTATGATGCATTTATGAAGAAAAAACGTAATAGTGTCCCCGAGGGGAAGTTATTTAGTGGCCGTGGTTATAATTGTATGTCGTGGAATCAAAAATGTAAGTAATTTATAAGAAAAATATGTAATTCATGGGGACATTATTTTNGTTTTTTATTTCCCACAGTATGACGCACCCACAGCATTCACAGTCACTCTCACCCCACCACTCGCCCGTCTCGGAGTCGTGCTACTCTGACCAGTGCAGTGGTGGGGTAGGAGTGACTGTGGGTGGGGGGCGCCATAGTAGTTCCCATACTACTGATGTAGCCACAGCTGCTCCTACAGGACTGGCTGCATTCAACATTAACGGCCACATCTTACATAAGTTAGTACAATTACCGGGGACTTCCGTTTCCGGTCTTCGAGGAGAGTGTGGCTGGTATTTGCAGTGCTTAGGTTTTTTGCTCTTTTGAAGAGGCTTAGAGGTTGTTCGGGTGGGAAAAAGGGTGGGAACGGGTGGAAGAAGGGAGGAGTGGTGTGTTTGGGGTGTGAGTAGGTGGAGGAAAGTTAAAAGTGTGGTGGGCGATTTTGAGGTTAGCTTGGCACGTGGTGATCGGAGAATTGGTGTAAGGGAGAGAGGGTGGTGAAGGGTGATACAACAGATTGGAGGGATATTTAGGGGTGGCTTCGTGGGAGGAGAAGTTCGGTTGATCTTGGTGAGAATGGCTGGAGGGGGATAGGTGTTTTTTGCCGGGAGACAGGACGTGGGAAGGGGAAGGTAGCGATAGATAGAGAGAAGCGGTGATAAGGGCAACTAACGATAGGACAGGTCGGTAGAGCAGGTGAGAAGGATAAGGAAGGGAGATGACTCATTTGTTCCGCTCAATGGTGGTGTCGTCGAGGTCGATGGAGATACTGGTGAGAGGGAAGGGCGGAGCGAGTAGTGGCGACGAAGGAGGGGCGAGAGAGGAGGATAAGGAAGATTTGAGCGGGAAGGGGAATGAGCAGGATAATGGAGGAGGCCAAAATGAGACAGTTGGTGACTCTTCGCTAGAGTTGTGGGACCTTTCTGATAAAGAGACGAGCGGTGGGGCAGAGGTGGGGAAGATAAAGAAAGGGAGACCCACGAATTTGGAGAGGCTAGAGAGGCTAGGTAGGGCTATTGGGGGGAGAACTAGATCTCTGTCTTCGCTGGAAGCATGGAGAAGGAGGAAGGGTGGGTTTCGCGCGGAGGGAAAATAGGTCGGAGAATAGCGAAGATAGTAAGAGGAGGAGGTCGGTGGACTTGGAAGAGAGCGGGGAGGAGGGGGAGGAGAGAAAAACAAGAAGAAGGATGGAAAGGAGAGGAGGATATGAGGAGAGTGTGGAAAGGATGGAGAATTTTCTCGAGATTTTTAAGGAGGAAACGTTCTCGAAGCTGCAAGAGCTGAAGGAGGAGGGGAGGGGGGTCAGGGAGGAGATTAGAATAGTGAATAAAAAATGGGAGAAGTAGGAAGGCAGGTGGGAAGAGGAAAAGAAACGTCTATGAGAGAAAATGAATGACTTCGGAGAGATACTGGTGGAGGTTAGGAGAGAAAATAAGGAGGAGGGTGCGGAGGTAAGGGAGAGTTTGGAAGCGCTGGAAAGAAAAGCAGAGAAAGTGGAAGCTCTTGAGAAAATGGTGGGAAAACTAAAGTTGGAAAAAGACGAGGATGGGGGGAGAGGGGGGGGGCAGGTGTGTAAAGAAAATAAGAAACTGAAGGAAAGAGTATGGGAACTGGAATGGAGGGAGGAAAAAAGGGAAAGGGAGAGGAGAAGTAAGAATTTGGTGGTGAGAAAGATTTAACTGGGAGAAGGGGACGGTAGACAAGAAGTTGTGGACCTACTGACAGGGGTGTTGGAGGTCGAGTTGGGGGTGAAGGAAATAAGAAAACTGGGGGAAAAGGATGGGCAAGGGAGGGGGACAGTAGTGGTGGAGCTGGAGGACCCCAGTCAGAAAAGGAAGGTGATGGAAGGTAGGGCGAAACTGAGGGATAGGCCAGAGAGGTTGGATAACGATTTAACGTGGATGGAAAGGAGGATGCAGTGGAGGCTGGAGCGTGTAGAAGGGATAGAAAGAAGGAAAGGGAGGAGATTAAGGGTTGGAAAGGGAATGATGTGAATTGATGGAGAGAGGTGGATTATCGATGAAAGAACGGAGAAACTATGGAATGAGAGGGGTGAGGAATGGCAGGATGTGAGAAGGGGGGATCAGAGAAGGGCGGGTAACAGGACAGAGGAGGTAGATAATGGAGGGATGGAGACCGAGCTAATCGATCAGCCAGGGGGGGAGGATCAAATGGTCAGTAGGGAAGGTTGTGCGGGATAGAAACGGGAAAAAAGAAGGGAGTGAGAATAGTTTTTTGGAATGTGAGGGGATTAGAAAGGAAAGACAAGAACTTTTGGGAGAGACTGAGGAGAGGGGACGTGTTGGGGTTAATGGAGACTTGGACTAAAAAAGCAGGCTGAGAGAGGGTGAAGAAGAGACTGCCTGACGGGTACTGATGGAAAGTACAACTAGCCGCAAGGGATCATAAGAAAGGGAGGGCGAAGGGAGGAATGTTGATGGGAATAAGGAAGGAGTTGAGCGACGGAGAAGAGTGGGAAGGAGTGGAGGAGGAAGGACAAGAGACGGAGGGATGGATAGAGGGGAAGATAAGACTGAGGAGGGAAACATGCCGAGTAATAGGGGTATATGTAAATAGGGATATGAACTGGAAAATGGAGAGGGTCAAGAAAGAAATGGAGAGAAAGGGAGAGGAGATAGTAATGATAGGAGGGGACTTTAATGCAGAGACGGGGACGGAAGGGGGACTGGTGGACGATGATGAAGGGGGGGGGGAGAGAGTCAAGAACGTCTAAGGATAAAAGGAAGGTGGATAAAGAGGAAAAAATGCTGGGGAAAGCGCTGGATGAAACGGGGTGGACGATTTTGAATGAAAACCACAAGGGAGATGAGGAGGGAGAGTTCACAAGAGAGGAAGGAGTAAATAGGACGGTCATAGCCTACGTACTGGCGGACGATAGGGAGAGGGGACTAGTGGAAAGTATGGTGGTGGGAGAGGAATGTGATTCGGATCACTTCCCTCTGGTGGTAACGGTGAAAGGAGAGGAGTCTAAGAGGGCAGGGGGATCCAGAACGAAGGGAAGTAAGAAGTCACCTAAGGTATCTTTCTGGGAGAGAGAGGAGAGAGAAAAACTGAGAAGAGAATTAGAGAAGGTGGAATGGGGGGAGGGTTCGATGGATGAGATGGTGAAGGAAGTAAGGGAAAGGCTGAAGAAGATCAAAAGTAGGATAGAGAGCGAGATGAAAAGGAAAGGGAAGCATTGGGGCGACTGGTAGGACGTGGAGTGCCAGGAAAATAAGAAAGAGGTGAGAAGGACTTTGAGGCAGGCGAGGAAAGGGAAAGTGTCGAGGGATGAGTATAGGGTTAGGAAAAGGGATTATAATAAGCTATGTCTGAGGAAGAAGGAGCAGGAGTGGGTAAAGTTTGAAGCGGTGGTGGGGCGGGCAGTGGAGGAAGGGAGAGTGTGAGAGGTTGTGAATAGGGAGAGGAAAACAAAGAAGAATGTAAACGAAAGGATCGGGTTGGAGGAATGGATGGACTATTTTATGAGGCTGTTAGGAGGAGTAGAATGGAGAGTGTTAGGGGAGGGTAGGAGGGATGGATGGGATGAGGGAGAGGACGGTTTGTCATACGAGAAAGTGGAAGTGGTGATAAAGAAGCTGAAAGGGGAAAAGGCGATAGGAGAGGATGAGATAGAGAATGAGATTTGGAAAGAAGGGGGAGACGGGATGAAAAGGGTAGGGTGGAGGATACGTAATGGTGTCTGGAAGGGTGGAGGTTGGCCGGCAGAGTGGAAAGATGGGCCGCTGGCCCCAATAGTAAAGAAAGAGGACGGTAAGAGGGTGGAGGAGTACAGGGGGGTCACACTGATGCAAACACTGTACAAGGTGTATGCGTCAGTGTTGACAAAGAGATTAGAGAGGGAAGTGGAGGAAAAGGGGATTGTGCCGGACAACCAAACTGGGTTCAGGAGAGGAATGGGCACGATAGATAATATCTTCGTGCTCAACTATCTGGTGAATAGGC
>NW_021680985.1:16969-54866 GCF_001412515.2 Diachasma alloeum
GGGGGGGGGGGGGAAGGGGGAAAAGTTGGTGGCGTGTTTCACTGATTTGAAGGCGGCTTTTGACTCGGTGAGCAGGGAAGTGTTATGGGAGGTGATGAGGGACAGAGGAATTTCGGAAGGGTTAACGGAGAGGGTAAAGGAAATTTACAGGGAGACTGCGAGCAAGGTAAGGGTAGGAGATAGGGTATCTGGGAAGCTCTGGACAGCGAGGAGGGTTAGGCAAGGCTGTCCGCTGAGCCCGATCTTATTCAACGTGTTGCTGGCAAATCTGGAGGAGGAACTGAGGAAAAGGTGGAAGGGAGGAGTACCGCTGGGAGCGACGAAAATCTTTTCGCTGACTGGAAGAGGAGGATTTGGCTATTTGATTCGCTGGTGTGGTCGGTCATGGGGTACGGTGCGGAGATTTGGGGGTGGAAGGAAAGGGATGGGGTAAAAAGGATGCAGGAGAGGTACGTGAGATGGGTACTAGGTTTCGGAAAGGGGATGCCGGGATACCTAGTTAGGGAGGAATTGAAGAGGGATAAACTGAGGACAAGAGCGGCGAAGAGGCCGTGGAATTTTGAGGAGAAGCTAAGACGGGGGGAGGGAAGTATTATCGCGAGGATCTGTCTGAGCGAGATAAAGAGAAGGGAGAGCAAGAAGGGGGTCTCAAAATGGGAGGAGGAGATGAGGAGGTTCACGGAGGAGAGGGGGCTGCTCAGTTTGGCGGCGAGAAGGGGGGAAGGGGGGTGCGAGAGGGTAAGTTTTGAAGAAGTGGAGGAGATGGATAGGGAGGGGCAGAGAAAAGAAAGATGGGGATGGATAGTGAAGTCAACCTCGAATAGGTGGTATAAGGGAGTAGGATCAGAAGGGATTCCGGATTATCTGGAGAAAGAATTCAGGGAGGAAAGGTGGAACAAATTGGCTAGATATCGGTTAGGGGATAGAATGAGAGGAGAGAGAGAACGGGAGAAGGAGGAAAGGAAAAGATGTAGGAGATGTCATACGAGGGAGGAAACATGGACGCATGTTTTGGAGGTGTGTAGAAATGAGGAGAGAGAAGAAAGGAGCGTGTGGAACAGAGTATGTGAGATTCTGGATGAAAAGGGAGAGGGTGAGAGGTGGATAATAGAATGGGAGAAGGAGGAGGTAATTGCAGTGAATGAGTGAAGGGGGATGTGTGGATGTGTGGCTGTGTGTGAGGGAGGGGGGTGCTGCGGAAAGGGTCTGAGAGGGATATGGGAGCATGAAAAGAGAGTAGGGCTCTGAAAGAATCAGAGGAACATCGGAGACCGGAAGCGGGCACCACTCGCTCTTGCACTCGCTCTCTCACGGTCATGCTCACTGTCGCACTTGCCTTCTCACTCAACACTCGCCTTCAGCTTTGATAAGTTAAGTTGTACATAGTAGCTATAAGTTTATAGGACTAAGAAATGTAAATAGTAGATTATATTAGTAGTAATAGCATTAGTAAATAAAATAAAAGGTTTATGTACGTGGGGGAAATGGAAGTTCTTTGTATCCCCTAGGGGAACCAAATAAAGAAATATATATATCACAATTACCGGTAGAACATGGATCGGGAATTTTAAAATATCGGCAGCTATCTGATAAAGCATTGAAGGTTCTACGCGAAAATATGAAGAATGTCCAATTGATAATAATTGATGAAATATCAATGGTTTCTAATCTGAACTTCTTGTTCACCAATTTTCCATTAAATGAAATCTTCAACCCTGGTCCTCAAGGAGATGATGGGTGATTTGGCGGCAAACACATTCTTCTGTTCGGTGATTTGCTTCAACTGCCACCAGTACGTGCAAACCCTGCGTATATCACGTTATCTGAACATGAAATGGCGAAACATGTTGCTTCATTGGCTAAATTTGATCTTTGGTCCAACTTATTCTCCTATGATGAACTGACAATAAAAATGAGACAAAAGGCAGATACCACTTCTAGTGACATACTTTCTCGCCTAAGAACTGGGCAGATTACTCTATACGATGTCGGCATTCTCGAAACAAGAAAAATAAAACATGACACACTAAATTACGATAAAAGATTAGACGTGATATGTCAGTATATTAACAATTTATCACCTTGTACTGTGTCTGTTTGCTACACGTCGGCAATGCGACATTTTAAATGATCACATGTTACGTCAAATACAATCCGATGAAATTATTCTTACCACTACTGACGAGTACAGTGGATCTAAATTATTCAAGAAGTAAGCTTTAAAATTACTCGAGAATTATGAAGATCATGCGAGCGAAACTGCTGGGCTATCTAAGGCCATTAAAATTAAAATTGGTGCTAAAATCATGAATAGAAGGAACATCGATGTAACGAAAGGTTTAGTTAATGGAACGATTGCCACAGTTCCAGCTGTTTCAAAATTTTTCGGACTCCAGAAATAGAGTTTATTACTATAATGTTAAATTCCAGAGACCATTGCAAGATTGAACGAGTAACTGCTAAAATTCAAGTAATGGATGCCGCTTTTATAGTCCGCCGGCAGTTCCCTATATGTCTTAGTTATGGGATAAAAATTCACAAAAGTCAAGGGTTAAGTTTAGATAGGGCAGTTATTGATGTAGGCAATACTGTATTTACTTGGGGGCAAAATTATGTTGCGCTCTCTCGACTCAAAACATTGAATGGTCTGCATTTAATTAATTTTGATCCTCATGCAATGAAAGTTAATACTTATGGAACAAATTAGTATAATCGATTGCGGGCTACCTATAGATCAGATTTGCCTCAGTTTGAGACTTTGATAAAAACCTGGCGAAAAGTTTTTGATTTCCAGTGGACAGTTCAAGAGATCGATCTTAATGACAATTTTTGTTTTGAACCAATACAAAACTCTCATGACTGGTCGATACGCTGTTTTGAAACATCAAATATAAATAATAGTTACGCGAATACTACAATTCAAGCATTATTCAACTGCAGTACGATACGCAGACAATTGCAAGATAACAGCAATTTAATCAATACCGCAATATCAATCTTATTCGGCCAATATATTTAAAGCTCAGACTGCCTACGATGTGACGATGTCAGACAATTCGCTGGTAGTCCTTTTGATGCAGTTAATGCGCATGATCCAGTTTCTTTCATCGAAACCTTATGCTCGAAAGATATCAATTTGAAGGGACTTATAGAACACAAACTCCAAATTTCGAATACATGTAAGACATGTATGTACACTTTTTCATTTGAAACAAGACAATATATTTTCCCTTGTACTCTTCAAACTTTTGAGAAACATGAATTTTGAAGAACTGTTTTCTAAAATGTTCACTATGGGAAGAGATCTAGGTTTTTTAATCAGTGTAGGGATATGAAGGAACTTTTGACTAAAGTACCCTGGCGAAGCGGTATCCATGGAGTTCCATGTATGCTTCCATGGATGCTTACATGTATCTTGATTTGAGGTAAAAAAGGTCTAAAATGACTGAAATAGGTTTCCAAAAATAATTTAAAAAATAAAGATGAGTTATTTATTACAATTCAACCCCTTTAGTTGGTTACTTGCAATAAATTAGGAAAAATTATGGAAAGCGTGAGAAGGCCCGGTGGGGGAATGCCGTGGGATGGCGGCAATGTCGATTTCTTGACTGGGTCGGTCAAGTTAGAGATACTCTAGTAAGAGATTAGCGGATCCCTCGAAAGTCCGCCATTTTTAGGCAAAACTGTTGCCGGGAAATTCAAATGCCTTACTCGCAGATATAGGTATTACACATAGTTTTTTTTTACGAATTATTTTCCTTTATCAAACAGAATTCAATGGCGAGGAATATTGATTACTTCTTTTTTTATTTCAAACACTGTGTAAATAAAAATGAACCGCAAGAACAATTTTCGGAACGTTGATGTAAATTTGTATAGAAATATCGTGTAGAAAGAAAGCTAATAATACTGGGAAACGCTGTGCTGTAGAATAATCTCTTGGATATAATTTAGATACACGTATAGTACAATTGTGGAGCCCATTGGTATGAAGAAATCTCTAAACCCGTAGATCCACTCCATGTTGATTTCATGTAGACTGTTTCTAGGGGATATACGTCACTTGAATCTGAAAAAAACATGAATTTAAGGGAAAAAAACTTGATAAAAACCAGATTGCAGTATCAATAGACAAACGTGGTCATAGTAATATGGTGATAACAATTAATGATTCCATTCGGAAGATTAAAAGTTTCTCATGCTTTGAATTCCAAATATTATATTTCAGCATGCTAGTTATTTTACAATGGTATGCATAGCCATTGATTTACTGGAAAACTGTGATGTCGAGGAGAATTTCCTTTTTGATTTAACTTTCAGTCTAAATGCCTGGAAGCGTAGAATGATTTTCCTTTTCAGGTTGTGGCAAGCAGGTACTGAGAAGTTAATATTTGAGAACTTTTCGATAAAAAACTTTTTAAGATTTACATTCTCCAAAGTTTGTAAAAAGTCAAAGTATTGCCTGAATATTGTTTCCATTTGTATAGAAAAACTGAAGATTTTCGGCTTCATAAAAAAAAGGTGGCCTCCAGCATAACGACGAAGCTGAGTTAATCTGTTGTAAAAAAATGAAGAAGAGCGATAGGAATATGCATGGGTAATGCATTTCTGACATGTCTTTTGGCTTTCCTGAATACTATGAATTATGTAACCGGCAACTTGATGTAGGCAATTCAAATCAACTTTTGTTAATTGTATGTTTGGAGGGGAAAAATTATCAATTTGTTCTTTTAATCGTGAATTGCTCGTAATTTGTTGAGTTACGTGGGTTTTGTCGTTTTTTTTGCTGAGTAAAATATCCAGAAATTCACTCAAGAACTCTCTATCGTCTGTACTGTAGTTGCTATTCGAGACATCTTTCATATATTGAGCAATGGTGATCAACTTCAAATTATTTTTGAACTGATTAACCCCCACTTGATATTCTTGAAAGCGTGAATTGGGTCAGGGAAGAAATATAATTTACGTGTGTCATCGCAAGGATGAGGACTAGAATTTTTTATCATGGAGCATCTGGAAGCTGATACTTGAAATAATTCCCACATCCTTTGATTCGATAAGCTCATATCAGACGTAACCCCATGAACTAGTAATCCCACCTCCTCAGATTTTTTAATTATCTGACGAACTAAATTTTCGATCTGTTCTCCAGATACACTGTCCCCCGTAAATTCATAAGCTACTACCTGCTTCCATCGACTTGCCAAACCCGCAAGAAGGAAAACTAGAACGTGAGTTGCAAGCGCATCATTAGAAGGAGGTAGTGTAACATTGCCAAGAAATGTATTACTTGACGTACAGTAACTTCGAGCTTTTGCAATACTCATTTCGTCTAATACTAATACACAATCCTTCGCGATATCATCTTTAATGCTAGAAATTTTGATTTTTAGAAATTCAAAAATTTCATCACATATCTCCGGCATGAATTTAAAACTTTCTAATTTTTCGCTGAGTGTTCGGAGAGAAGGGATCGGAGTATATTGTTTTCGCAATTGACTATATCCCGCACTAGCGCAAATGAATTTTAGTTTATAACCTTTCAATAACGACTCTCTACACGAGCGCGGTAGTTTTTTATATTCTTTGTTTAGCAGTTTTATCTGATCCTCATTCAATACTCTCTTGACAGCATCGGAAAAATATGTTTGCCGTACTCTACTCTCGAGTCTCTTGATGGTCCTCTTCGCTGTCCTGAGTTTCATTTTCATCTGCTTTCGTAGTCTCTCACTCTTGATAAGTAATTTCTCCATGCGCTCCAGACGCTCCTTATACTCCGAAATATCCGTCAGCACTGCGTTGGTACCGGTCACATCGAAATCCACCGGTCCTTCACTGCTAATCTCAATTTCAACATCTGGTTCTACGAGATTGATCTCTGATGATGACATCACTGGTTCAATAGAAGATATATCAACTGAAAAACATTTTTACTCAATTATATTGTTATTAACAGCCTATTCACCTAGACAATTTGAGAAAACTCATGACTTCCTAAATTTAACCAAATTTATAATGAGAAGAGTATTTAAAATTTTCGTTAACATCATTTATCAAAGATATAATTAACTAGTTAATCGAAATTTCAGAGTCGACTACGAAGATATTAATTTGAATCAATGACATTTACCAGTATTCACACCTTCAGGAGTTTTATCACAGACAGAATCTCGATTATCAGTATTGACTGTTCCAGAACTTTTATCACAGGCATTTTGATAGGGGATAATTTTTCCAAATAAAGTAGGGACTGCATTGAATTTGAGCTTTTTCTGTCCATCAACTCGTTGTCATTTCCACATCATAGGCTCGAAATGGACCTGTCAACATAGTAGTGATGACTGTAATATATCAATACTAAGAACACAAAAATTAATCAATCTTTAATGAATAATTATAATGAAATAGATATAAATCTGATGGGCATCACTTACCTCGCACAATCTGCAGTTGAGAGTTGGGGTCCATCCCTCTGGACCCATGTTTTTTACCCAAATTTCACGTCTTTCAGGATCTCTCGGAAAATAGCACATTTTGAATCGCTTCGCAGACGAATTCGTGCAGTGATCTGCTACACATCCAGGCATTTTTTAGAAATAATAAAATTATGCAATCCACGTACGTCGAACGTTTTGGTCTTAATTTCTTAGTTAGGTTATTCACTGAACTTGGGTGGCAGGGGTATTTTCAACAGAAATTTGCGGTAACGAAACAAATTTCTACAGAGGAATATATTCAATTATTGCAGGGTTGCAGTTGAACGTCTATTTTTCGTTGGGTTTTCCATCTGTTGACATTCCCATAAGTCAAAGTTCGTGTTAATATAGAATTATTCAAAAAATCGCGCTCCTTTGCCTAAAAATGGCGGCACCAATCAGAAAGAAGACAACATCCACAAATCTCTTACTAGAGTATCTCTAGGTCAAGTCGGCAGCCTTTGCGCGGGAGAATGTCGCTGAATTTGAAATGTTATAATCAGAGCCCGGAACATCGCGTGATTACAATCGTCAAAAACAATTGAATGATTGTTAATAACAATGGTAATCACATGAAGTTCGGGGCCGTGATAATAAAATAAATACTAATATTTCGGATTTTCACTATGACTCTTATCTATGACCGTCATTGTGATCATTATTGTTTACCCTCATCCTGACCCTTATTTTTGACTCTCATCATTATGACCCTTATTTTCGACACTCATTGTAACTAGTATTTTTGACCCTTATTATCACCCATATTTTTAACCCTCATTTCGGACCCTTATTTTTTACCCTCACTCTGATCATTATTTGTGACCGTTATTATGAACCTTATTTTTGACCCTTACCCTGACTACTATTTTTGTCTCTCAGCTTGACCATTATTTTTTAGCCTCATCGTAACCCTTATTTTTAACCCTCATTCTAATTAGTATTTTTGAGCCGAATTCTGACTATTATGTTTGACAATTATTATGAACCTCATTATGAGTCTTATTTTTAACCCTCTCTCTGACCATTATTTTTTACCCTCATCCTGACCCTTATTGTGAACCTCATTTTTGACCCTCATACTGACCCTCATTTCTGACCCTTATTATGACTTTTACTTTTGACCCTCATTCTAACCAGTATTTTTTACCCTCATCCTGACCAGTATTTTTGATCCTCATTGTGAGCCGAATTTTTGACCCGAATTCTGAATACTATGTTTGACCCTTATTATGAACCTCATTATGACCGTTCTTTTTTACGCTCTCTCTGACCCTTATTTTTTACCCTCGTTCGGACACTCATCTTTGACCTCCATTATGAAGCTTATTTTTGACCCTCACTCTGACCCTTATTTTTGCCCCTCATTCTATTTAGTATTTTTGACCCGAATTCTGACTATTATGTTTGACCCTCATTGTGAACTTTATTATGAGCCTTATTTTTAACCCTCTCTCTGACCCTTATATTTTACCCCCATCTTGATCCTTATTTTTGATACTCATGCTGACCCTTATTGTGAACCTTATTTTTTACCCTCATTTTGACCCTCATTTTTTACCCTTATTATGACCTTTATTTTTAACCCTCATTCTAACCAGTATTTTTGAACCTCATTCTGACTAGTATTTTTGACCCTCATTATGAGCTTTATTTTTGACCCTCATTCTGAAGTTCATTTCTGACCCTTATTTTTCACCCTCATTCTGACTAGTAATTTTGACCCTCATTATGAGCCCAATTGTTGACCCGTATTCTGAGTACTATGTTTGACCCTCATTATAAACCTCATTATTAGCGTTATTCTTTACCCTCTCTCTGACACTTATTTTTGACCCTCATTCGGACCCTTATCTTTGACCCCCATTATGAAGCTTATTTTTGACCCTCACTCTGACCCTTATTATGACTTTTATTTTTGACCCTCATTCTAACCACTATTTTTGACCCTCATTCTGATTAGTATTTTTGACCCTCATTATGAGCCTAATTGTTGACCCGAATTCTGACTACTATCTTTGACCCTCATTATAAACCTCTTTATGACCGTTCTTTTTGACCCTCTCTCTGACCCTTATTTTTCACCCTCGTTCGGACCCTTATCTTTGACCCCCATCATGAAGCTTATTTTTGACCCTCACTCTGACTAGTATTTTTGACCCTCATTCAGACCCTTATTTTTGCCCCACATTAGGACACTAATTTTTTATCCTCATTCAGCCCCTCATTTTTTACCCTACTTCTGATTTTTATTTTTGACATTCATCCTAACCCTTATTATTGACCCTCACTCAGACCATTATTTGTGACCCTCATCGTGACCCTTATTATGAACCTTATTTTTGAGCCTTACTCTGACTACTATTTTTGACCCTCACTCTAACCCTTATTTTTAACCCTCATCCTGACCCTTATTGTGAACCTTATTTTTGAGCCTCACTTTGATTACTATTTTTGACCCTCATTTTTGACCCTCATTACCGATCTGCAAAACTTCTACTTTTCACGCGAAGAAAACCATTTACACATAGTTTTTATCGTTATGCACCCCGCGAAAAATGAAAAATATCCCCCTGGAGTCCGGAATTGGTTAATTTCGTTCAAATTAAGACAAATCATCACTTCTTCAAGTATTTTTATCTTTAATGCCACTTAAAATATCACACATCTTTCTTCATAATGTTCTCCTGTACTCAGCAATACCCGCTGATGCCCAACTCGTCAGGTTAGCCTCCGCCTTCGAAGAGAAAAAATCCTTCCTCTGCTCCTTCATCGGCGGCGTTATGGCCTATTGTTCTCCATTTCTGTTTTTATTTTTCCCTTTCTCATTATCTCCATTTTCCATTATCCAAAGGACCGGGTATCCCCTATAAATTTGTCTAATGACTAGTCTAACGATAGCTAAAAATATAAAAACAATTCAGTTGTCATTTACATCACTATTGTTGAGTGTCACTTTTGGAAACGATTTAGTGTGTGTAAAGCGGTTATTTTCAGCACGGTGTGCGTGAAGTACAGTAAAAAACAACCACTTTACCCCCATTATCATTCCGAAAAGTGCACTCGGCAGGTATCACAAAAAATAGATATATTTTGTCACAAGACCCAACAATTTTTTTTTCACAAACCTGCACCGAAAGTTCGTACTTTGCTCCCTGATGAGCGAGAGGAAAGTGAGTACTTCCCGCCCTCGGGTGAAAAGTACTCCATTTCCTCCCGCTCAGTAGACAGCGAAATACAAACTTTCCTTTGCAGGCGTGTTAAAAAATTGTATGTGCACCTCGGGCGGGAAAACATGACTTTCTGCCCTTGATGTACAATATACTAATTCTGACGAGTGTGTAGACTGAGGCGAAGCCGAGGAATGCAATTACACGAGTCAGAAATTTTTAAATTTTTTTCTCGAGCTCCAAAGCTAATTTTACCTAATATAGGCTGTGAACGTCGTTTTACAGACAGTGTCACGAAAAATAGCACGTGTTACACGTGCGTGCGAAAAAGTGGTTCTTTACGCACTAGTAACAGGATATGCTAAATTTCCTGCTGTAACAAGCATCATAGCTTACGAAATAAGAAACACCTACCCATGTGTTGACAATGCCAATTATTACTATCTCCAATTGGTGTACCAGGGCTGTAATCACGGGTGAGTGATTACATTTTATAATTATGTTATCAGTGAATTCTAATTTCAATAGGCCCTTTGAGGTAATTTTATATGTATAGTTGTATGAAAGAAATATACCTCTCAGAGAAATGTGGGTTGGAGCACTTCATCTCCCGCGAATCGACACCGAACAAGTGACGGAGACGGAGCATCTAGCGAGATCAGTGCCAACGCCATGTTCTTAACGACAGCTTGCAGGGTTTTGGCCTTCTTAGCCCTTGCATAAAATTTTTCCTGAAGCTGCCAAGATTTTGCTTCTTCGCCGATAGCCCTTGTCAGCGTAACCTGTCAATATTCAAGTACTTGAAAATATACGAGCGGAGGAAACAAAGCAATGTTATGATAGTTTAAGCAATGTATGCATTCTTAAACGTTTCGCTAGGTTTGTGTCCATGTATTTGGAATTTTACTAAATGAAAAATATATATACTACACGGAGAAAAAAGTTGGAGAAAAATTACCAAACAAGTGAAGTAATTGTAGAACGAGCTCAATTTCCAAGACTTTTTTACCCGAAATCGGGGAAAAAGAGTAGAACGATGGTGAATTTTTCCGCGATAGATCAACAAAATTTACTGAATGTGAGGGTAATTTGTACCGAAACTAAAATTTATTCTGCGCTCCAACAATAATGGTCCTAGTGAATGTGAATAATTGTGCAATATTGCGTATAATTTTCATGGAACAGAGAGTGACTTTTTACCGAACGCGTTCGATAAAATTTCACTTCCGTCCGTCCTCATATCCTTCAAATGGGTCTAGGACGAGTAATACTCTACCGGTGGGGAAATTTTAATATGCAGGAGGATAATTTTTGCATCCATAGATGTGTTCTTTTGACGAAACGAATCGTAAGATATCCCTTACAAATAAGTATTTTTTCATTGGATTATAATTCGCCCTACGATTACCTTGCGTACAGTAAAAGTTGCCATGATTTTCCATGTAATTTTTATTCAATTTTTCTCTCCCTGTAGGAAGAATTCTTTTATAGTATATTTCGTCATTAGGCCGAAAAAACTTTTCTGGTAAATATGAGGTTTGCAGGACGAGCCGAATTGAATGGTTCAATAAAATTGAGAATGCAAATAAAGTCACTGTGAATTTGCAGGGATGGGAACCTCGAATTACATTTGCAATCGAATTACTTGAAAATTACTAAATATATGTGATGTATAAAATTGCTTCGGGAGAGATTTTATTACACTGAGAATTTTTAATTTGTGATTTTTGATTATCAGTTCCGATAAATTATAGTAATCGATGGTAATTACAACGAAAATTACATCAGAATTTTATTGGGATTAAAAATCAAATCAAATTCATGTATATAATTTACAATGCCCATTCGGAATTCCTCCAGTAACTGAAAAGTCTTTTGGCAAAAAATACCCATTGTGAAGGAAAAAAAATTTGCTGGAGTAAATTACATATTACAGCCGAGATTAGGAATTTCCAATTCCTAACTGAAAAAGGAATTTCGTAATCGTCATTTTCAGATTATAAAATGGTAGAGTAACTGTAATATTCGATTCCAAAATTACAAATTATTCGAGTAATTCTCAGATAATAATTCGCATTACTCATTCAATTTTGTAATCTGACAAATTTAAATTCTCGTGAGTTGTGCCGAAAGGACGTATAGACATTATTTTCTAGATTTTAGAAACTCCTGTTCTTAAACTTTATCCTTGATGGGATCATAAAAACTAATAAATTCGGGGATTGTTTTTAGAAACAAATATTTTCTAAAACCAATACTGAATTTTTCTTAATTTTAGAAAATTTCCAGATTGAACTAAAAAATTGCAACCGAAGTATTTAAAGGGCGTAAGTGCCCCATACATCCGGAGGGGTGCCCAAATATCGGGAATTTCAGATGTGAGGAATGGTGATTTTGCAAAGAGGGAGAGGGGGGAGGAGATTGGGCATTGAGAAATCACAATCGATTAAAATTGAGTTGGTGAGTTTTTCCAAAATATCTCCGAAACTAAAGGAGACTGCGAATATTTACGAAAATGTGGGGGGGGGGGGGGGCATTGAGAATTCACAACCAAGAAAATTGAGTCGATAGATTTTTCAAAAATATCTTCAAAATTAAGGGAGATGGCGAATTTTTACTGAAAATTTGGGGGAAAGGGCGTGTGCATTGAGAATTCGCAATCAAAAAAATTGAGTCGGTAAGTTTTTCAAAAATATCTCCAAAACAAAGGGAAATAGACAATTTTTACTGAAAATTTGGGGCGGGAGGGAGGTAGAAAGTTTTGATTGAATACTCCATGTACAACCCTCCCCCCTTAAACTTTCAGTAAAAATTCACTACCTCCCTTAGTTTCGCAGATATTTTTGAAAAACTTATCGACTCAATTTTTTTTGGTTATGAATTCTTAATATACCCCTCCCCCCCGCCATTTTTGAGACCATTTTATTAGTTAATCTGGAATGAATGATTAACACAAAATTGTAAAGTAGGTGATTTCGCCAAAAATTGGTCCGGTTTCGTTCCTTGAAAATTTTAATTTTGTAGATACTTTTCAGATGGTTTCTTCTACTATCAAAAGACCTTTGAAAAAATCTCTCCATTATCGTCGGAAAAGTCAATTTCTTTGATTTTCGACTTTTTCTCTTCTTTTTTGTTTAAATTCTGGGTGTCCTAAGATATTTTTTGACTCTTCAATATGTATTATTGGCGAAAATTTCCCGTTCTTTCGATTAGGCATGGTTTAAAGTTATTCACATCACCAGAAATATCCTGAAATTGCGAAAAGAGTTAAAAATTCCGCGTTGTATCACCTTTCCCCATCTGGATTGCAGATTTTTCATTTTTGTTGTGGAACTAACTTTTTATTTCGGAAAGTATCCAAAAATGAAGTTGGGATTCCACTCTATCTAAACATAATTTCTGCCCTGTTTTTCCTTTTTTTGATTTTTTTCATTAATTAAAAATGTTTTTGTTTTCCATCGAAAACTTTTTTTTGTGAAGAAATTGAGAAAAGAAAATTTTACTGGAAAAGTATGTATACGATCCCTGGGCTCGAATTTTTAAAGTCTCCTAATTGTTTTTAAGCACATCAAAAACTGTGTTCCGAAAAATTAGGTTCAAATGACCCAGACATATCTGAAACGTAGAAATTCATTATTCCCAAGGAAAGTGTTTATACGACTTTTTTCTCTGTATTTTCAAAAAATTGAAAAATTTCCCATAAAAAAATTAAAAAAATTATCTCGAAAAATTGGGCTCAGATGACTCAGAATCATCAAAAACGTGGAGATTTTCAGTGAAAAAAAATTACGCGTAAAAAAATCAAAAAAATTGTCTCATAAAATTCGGCTCAGATGACTCAGAATCATCCAAAACGTGGAAATGTCGTATTCTCTGGGAAAGTGTTTATACGACCTTTTGGCACAAATTTTCGAAAAAATTAAAAAAATTACGCTTAAAAAAATTAAAAAAATTGTCCCGTATAATTGTGCACAGATGACCCAGCATCATCCAAAACGTGGAGATTTCATATTTTCTGGGAAAGTGTTTATACGATTTTTTGACCTGAATTTTCAAAATTTTTCAAATTCCTTGTAGAAAAATAAAAAAATTGGTTCCGAAAAGATGAGCTCAGATGACTCAGAAACATCTGAAACGTGGAGATTTCATATCCTCTAGGAAAGTGTTTATACGACCTTTTGGCACAACTCACGCGAATTGTCCACTTTAGGGGATATTGAATCTGCACGTTTCAGACGATGCTGAATCGTCTGAGCTCAACCTGTTGCGTATCAAGTACGCGAAATTAACAATCTTTCTATTTTTAAATATNATAAAAAAATTGGTTCCGAAAAGATGAGCTCAGATGACTCAGAAACATCTGAAACGTGGAGATTTCATATCCTCTAGGAAAGTGTTTATACGACCTTTTGGCACAACTCACGCGAATTGTCCACTTTAGGGGATATTGAATCTGCACGTTTCAGACGATGCTGAATCGTCTGAGCTCAACCTGTTGCGTATCAAGTACGCGAAATTAACAATCTTTCTATTTTTAAATATTTAATTCAATCCTTGAAAATTTCCCATTTTTAGTTTAGTATTTTTCCCAAATAATTTCTAGAATTTTAATTATACTCAGCTTTGTCCTCTAGAAAAGTTGTAAACTCATAAAATCACCCGAAAATATTTCTCAAATATCTCTTTTAGACCCTTCAGAATTATTTTATTGAAATAATCCTCATATTTCCTCAAGTTTGTAAAGGACATTTCTCAGAAATTTAATCACTGCCAAAATTTGTCCTAATCCCTTCATTCAACTCAAAAATTTGTATTTCCAAATTACTTTATAGTTTCTTTCCGTTTATTGCGCTCGACCCTCAACGGTCCCGCAATATTTTCGCTCAGACGCCCTTTATTGGGGAATAGGCCCAAGGCGCGCCAATTTCTCCCTCTCTCCCTACTTCCTGCACTTCCGAATTTTCCATGATACCTCTCCAATCAGAATATTGTCCCTCCCATCACAGGTCATTTTGACCAATCATTGGAAAATTTAGAAAAATCATTTTCCTCCTCCACTTTTCCATCCCTTCTACTTTGAAAATCCAACTTGTCCAAAATTTAATATTTTGTAATCAGTTACGAATTTCATCCCTAGGAAGAAACACCTTATCGGAGGTACCCTCGTGCATTATACCTCTCTACCAAATCTTGTTAAAAATAAATATCGACTTTGTTAAAACGTGAGTAATCATTCCAAGTCTCCAATTATCCAAGTCTCCTCACCTTTAATTGCTCTCATCGAATTCACCCCTTTCATTAAAAAAAAACAGCTACACAAAGATTATTTCGGCGTGTAGCAAAAATTGCAAATATTGTTCTGTGTAGGTCAGATTTCTGGAATTTACGACTCCAGAAAGTTCAAAATCGAACGCAGTATTCTCGCATTTTAATTCATGGTCCTTCGAGCCGGATAGTTTAAAGCCACTCGTGTATAGAATCAGTGTAATTATTCTCACATAGACTCAGTGTGACAACTCGCGAATAGACTCAGTGCGCATAGTGATATTAGTGACTCTCGTATGAACTTTGCATATCGTTGCAAAATAAAATCTCTCACGCCTCCACTCTCCGCACCGGGGGAGCCCCATAACAGTTTATGTTGCCGCGTAGTCCCGAACGTGGAAATCCAATCACAAACATGGCTCAGGTCGAAGTATTAAAAAACAAACGCACAGCTCTGAAGACTAGAATCACCAAGTGCAACAATTGGATCCAAGCAGATGGCAGAAATGCAATGGTGGAACTCATAGAAGAAAAGTTGAAAACCATTCGAGAAAAGTTCGCTGCATGGGAACAAAGCAACGCCACCCTCCTCGAGCTGGACCTGGACCACGTAGCTGTAAATCTAGCAGAAACCGAGGCTGTTGAAGATGCTTATCACAACGCAGTAGCATCGCTGAAACATTTGATCAACTCCAAGAATCAGCCTCCCTCATCACCACCAATCCCTCAACAGACGCCAGCTGCTGGAGCTAGCTATCCTCCGCAGTTTAACATGAAATTGCCTGAAATAACTCTCGACAAATTTGATGGCAGTTTTGACAAGTATCGACCATTCAGGGACCAATTCAATGCTCGTCTCCCAAGTAGCGTTGGAAAGATCATCCGACTTCAGTATCTTCAATCGCTAGTGATTGGAGAAGCTCGACAAGTGATCGAAGCATTGGAGATCACTGAAAATAACTACGAAGTAGCCTGGGATCTACTGGACAAGAAATACAACGTCCCCAGGCAAGCTCTCCGACGCCATTGCTCTCTACTTCTCAACGTAGGAAAGAGGAACAGAGAGAGCAACAAATCCCTCACAGACCTGGTGAATTTTGTACGCCAACAATTACGATTGATCAAGGCCTTCGGCGGCCCAGAAGAGCAGCTAAATGGCCTGATCAGCACCATTATCCTCAATCAGCTGGATGATGACCTCGTTTTCCAATGGGAAACACATATCGAAGGCAATGACATGCCGAAGCACGAGCTACTCCTCGACTTCCTCGAAAAACGTGGAATCTGTGCCAAAAGCAGTACAGAATCTTCCAAAAATAACAAACAGAAGAGTGACCAACTGAACAGAAACCCCACACAAAAGAGCTCACAATTCAAACAACAAGGTAATTCTTCATCTAGTCACTCAACCCCCAAGGCACAAACTTTCTTCTCCAACGTCATCAGAAAGTGTCCAGTCTGTACTGAAGAGTACAGAATTTATGAATGTCCAAAATTCATGGAGATGGACATCGAGAAGCGTAAGAAGGTCATCTTCAATCAAGGCCGTTGTCTCAACTGCTTCGCCAAAGGACATGGAGTCAAGGAATGCAAGTCGAAGTATTTCTGCAAGACTTGTAATGATCCAGAAGCTAAGCACCACTCACTACTCCACTACATCAAGGAATCTTCAACAGCACCAGGCACCACCAGTGCATGACTAAATACTCCAAGCAGCCCAACCGCATCACCATCTCACTGCCGCTGGACTCAGTAGGACAAGACATCCTGCCCACAGCAATCATCAATCTTCTCAACAAGAATCGTCAACCAGTACCATGTCGTGCCCTCATCGATACTGGATCCACAAGAAACTTCATTACTCAGGAATTGGCTGCTGAGCTTGGCATCACCAAGGTAACTTGCTCTATCCCCATCGGAGCTCTGGATCAACTCTCAACAATCGTACGCCACAGAATCAACACCACAATCACCTCTCGTTTGAACAAGTTCAAAAAAGAATTGAGTTTCTTAATAGTCCCAAGAATCTCATCTCTCATACCCAGTGAGCAAATTGATAGAGATTCACTGAAGATTCCCAAGAATTTGCCCCTCGCAGACCTGAACTTCCACAAGCCTGCTCCAATCCAGGTTTTGCTGGGATCCAGTACCTCCATCTCTGTTCTCAGCATAGGACAAATCAAACTCCCCAACTCTGCCGACGTTCATCTTCAGAAAACTCTATTCGGCTGGATTGTCTGTGGCAGTATGAGTGACGAGTCCGACCACGATCAAGCAAAATGTCATTTCACCAAAATAATTGATGAGTTCAAAAGATTTTGGGAAATCGAGGACATTGGGCTCAGGGAGAGCCAACAATCAGAAGAAAAAGCAGCCTGCCAGCTTCATTTCAAGCAGCACGTGTCACGCAATTCCGAAGGTCGGTATGTAGTGGCACTTCCCTTCAACGAGAAAAAGGCTCAACTCGGCACCTCATTCCTCCAGGCGAAACGTCGCCTTCTCTCACTAGAACGAAAATTCCAATGGAACCCCAAGCTAGCAGAAGAGTATACCAAGGTCATCAACGAGTACATTGACCTTGGCCACATGAAGAAGGTTGACACAGAGGTAGAAGATGGCTTCTACCTTCCCCACCATGCAGTCATCAAGGAGATCAGCCTCACCACCAAGACTAGAGTTGTCTTCGACGGATCAGCTCGCTCCAGTACTGGTGTATCTCTCAATGACGCCCTGATGGTTGGTCCAACTATTCAGGACGATATTCTACCTCTAGTGCTACGATTCAGGCTCCACAATTACATACTCACTGGTGACATCGAGAAGATGTATCGCCAGGTTCTTGTGAGACCCGAAGACACGAAATATCAACGTATTCTCTGGCGAGAGAAAGATAAGATCAACACATACGAGTTGCAGACAGTGACGTTTGGACTCTCCTCTGCTCCATTCTTAGCAGTCAGATGCCTACACCAGTTGGCTGATGATGAACACGAAAGGTACCCAGTAGCAGCTGAACGACTAAAACGAGACCTCTATGTCGATGATCTTCTCACTGGGGCAGCTACACTTGAAGAAGCCCTGCACCTCAGAGATGACATCATGAACCTGCTCAAAGAAGGCGGCTTCAACCTACGACAGTGTGCCTCCAACTCCCCAGACATTCTCCAAGGTCTACCAGAGTCAACCGTCAATCTTCAATTACTCGGTGGGGATGATCCTACCCTCAAAACCCTAGGAATCCATTAGGATTCGCAGAATGATAGTATTGTGTATACTGTCAACCCCATCGCCACCAGGGATGTCATCACCATGAGGACCATTGCATCAGACGTTGCACGAATCTTCGATCCACTTGGATTACTGAATCCAGTGGTAACACACGCCAAGATCATACAACAAGAACTCTGGAGACTCAAATTAAATTGGGATGACTCTACACCGACAGAAATTCATACTAAATGGAATGAATTTGCATCACAACTTCCTCTCCTCAACAAAATGCAGTTCAAACGACAAGTTACATCGAATCTCAAGCATTTAGAAGTGCACGGTTTCTGTGATGCCAGCCAGAGTGCGTACGGAGCCTGCAATTATCTCAAGTCAATCGATGACAACGGAAAAAGCCAGATCAACCTCTACTGTGCTAAATCTCGAATCACTCCTCTCAAAGGCAATCACACCATCCCTCGCTTGGAACTCTGTGCAATGGAACTCCTCTCTAACCTGTATGACACAGTGAAGAAAGCAACAGACCTCACACCACAACGAGAAGTTTTTTGGTCAGACTCTACTGTCGCTCTCCACTGGATTAGAACATCTCCTCACCTCCTTCAACGATTCGTGGCTAACAGGGTGTCTCGAATCCAAGATCTCACCAAGAACATAGAGTGGAGACATGTACGCACACACGACAATCCCGCAGATGCAGTATCCAGGGGTGAACTTGCCTCTGACTTCTTGAAGAATCATCTGTGGCTGCATGGACCCAGCTGGCTCCATGATCCTGAAGAGCATTGGCCTCATCTCCTCATAGAAAAGCCCTCAGAATTACCTGAACTTCAAAAAATTGCTTGTCTTCATGTCACTGAACCCGCCAGCAATCTCTTTCTACGTCGGTATTCCTAATTTGAAAAGCTCAAACGAATCACTGGATGGTGCTTAAGGTGGCGCAAGAGACTTTCCCACAAATATCTCACTCTCCCAGAACTTGAAGCAGCCGAAACTAAACTTCTCCAACTAGTTCAAGAAGAAGCCTTCTCCACAGAACTCTCACTACTTCGGCAAGGAAAACCTCTTTCTTCAAAAAATCGTTTAAAAAACCTCAGTTTGAAACTCGATGACAATGGACTCATTCGAGTTGGTGGTCGGCTAAGAAAGGCTCGTAATTTTCCCTTAGATGGCAAACATCCCACATTGCTACCAAAGGGGCATTACATCACTCACCTCCTCATCAAGAAAGCTCACTTGGCCAATCTTCACCCAGGCATCCAGACAACTCTTCATCTACTCAGGCAGCGATACTGGCCCATTGATGGGCGCAGTCAAGTACGATTCATCATTCACAAGTGCATCAACTGTGCCAAGGTAGATCCACCTTCAGTCAACTACCCCATGGCAGATCTCCCGAGCGCACGCATCACACAGGCAAACCCCTTCACTCACACTGGTGTGGACTATTGTGGTCCCTTCCTCATCAAAGAACGAAGATACCGTAATCTCAAGAAAATAAAAATTTGGATCAGCATATTCGTGTGCTTCACAACAAAGGCAGTACACATCGAACTCATCAATAACTTGACCAGTGAAGAATTTTTGGCTACACTCAGCCGATTCATCTCTCGACATCCCTCCTGCAAGGCTCTCCACTCAGATAATGCAACAACATTCATCGGTGCAAACAAAGAGTTGAAGGAACTCTATACACTTCTCAACGACGAAAAGCACGGTGAATTCATCAATCGAAAGCTGAATGAACAAGGCATCGAATGGAATTTCATCCCCCCTGTATCTCCTCATTGCGGTGGCATCTGGGAAGCTGCCGTGAAGTCTTATGCAACATATGAAAAGAGTTATTGGAAATGAATTGTTAACATATCAACAGTTCAATACTTTCTGCATCAAAATTGAGGGAATCCTCAATTCAAGACTATTGACTCCATTATCATCTGATCCAAACGATTTCAACGCTCTCACACCTGCTCACTTCCTGCATGGAGACATTACCACTGATCTCCCTGCACCTGACTGGACAGAGGTCCCTAGCAATCGTCTCTCTTACTGGCAACACTTTGAGAAGATTAAGCAACATTTCTGGAATCGGTGGCATAAGGAGTACCTCTCCGAACTCAACATCCGTCATAAGTGGACTTCAGGACACCATGACATTAGCGTTGGAGCATTGGTGCTCTTGCGCGACGACAATTTACCCCCTCTAAAATGGCGCATGGGCCGTGTCATTGAAATCTACCCATCAGACGATGGCATCACCAGGAAGGCTAGGCTGCGGACATCTACTGGAGAAGTAGATCGAAACGTTCGACGCTTGGCACCACTGCCCGTGGACTCCAGCAACTCCAAGGAATAATTGATCACTCAGCTCTCAACGGGGGAGTATGTTGCGTATCAAGTACGCGAAATTAACAATCTTTCTATTTTTAAATATTTAATTCAATCCTTGAAAATTTCCCATTTTTATTTTAGTATTTTTCCCAAATAATTCTTAGAATTTTAATTATACTCAGCTTTGTCCTCTAGAAAAGTTGTAAACTCATAAAATCACCCGAAAATATTTCTCAAATATCTCTTTTAGACCCTTCAGAATTATTTTCAAAAATATTTATTTCGGAGATATGATTTTTTCTTAGTTTTTTCATTTTTCTCCGATATCTCGGGTTCTATCGATCCGATTTTGATATTCCATGCGTCAAAATGTTCAATTTTCTACCACCTATAAGAATATCATGGGTAAAGTTTTTTATCCAATCTGTAAGCGCTCATAATTACGAAATATCCAACGAAAAAGTTGAAAAACTCGAATTTTCGAAATTACGTCACGTTTGATTTTCCTCATGTTTTTTTCAATGATTCTTATAATCAAAACAAGTATTTTGAGCCGTCATATAAGTTGGGTTTCGTCCTAGATATATTTTAATTTAAAATTTTTTTCTGTTCCGCAAATTTGGTCAAAACATACCAAAACATCTTTGATTATAGATCGAAAAAATATGTAATATATAGGTAAATCCACTTCATACCGATTATAATCAAAGTCAATCAACTCCATTCTGGGATATTTTGACCAAATTCGCAGAATTTCGAAGAGAAAAAATTAAAAATAAAATAGATCCAGGACGAAACCATTCAAAAATTAATTTCTCCTCTCCCCAATTGAGATGAAGGAATGAAACCAAAGCCTACCGATAGAGAATTGTATTTTTAATAAATGACATCGGTTTCATTTCTTAATCTTAATGAGGAGCGAAGGAATGAATTGCGATGGAGGAATGAAAGCAGTATCTATCGATCGAGAATTATATTCTCAATAAATGAGAACGGTTTCATTCCTTAATCTCAATCAGGAGAGGCGGAATGAATTTTCAAAGCGGGCATTAACGCCGGAGAAGTTCTTCTGATTCAAAAATTAATTTCTCCCCTCCCGAATTGAGATGAAGGAATTCAACCAAAGCCTATCAATCGAGAATTGTATTTTTAATGAATGCCATCGTTTTCACTTCTTAAGGGTGCCAAGTGAATTTGGCGATGACCTTGAAAATTGACATTCACCAACAAAGTTATAATTTTTTAAATTAATAGTATTAGACAGATGGTGAACATCGGTGACAATTTTAAAATTTTAGAACTTATGGATATCGAGAAATTGAATAAACAAAATCAGTCTTATACACGGCCTCTTATGGGGTTTTGATTAGATTGAACGTTTCAACCCCCTAGGAACTCAAGAAAAATTTGAAAAAATTTGAAGATATGGCGAATGATCTGTTCAATGTGATGGCGATAAAAAACAATGAGGTACCAGGGTGAATAAGAGAGATATTTCAACCCGCCATACCCATTTGATCCCATGCTTTCTCGAGGTTCGTCACGCGAAGTAGAGGATTTTCCGCATTTATTTTCTCGATGTCTAGTTCCGGTTGCGGGTTTGAAATTTCATCCAATGGATGAATACATATTTCTCCAGTAATGGAGGGAAAGAAAAATTTTTTAAAAAATCTTTTTTCAAATTCATTTGGCACCCTTAAGCTCAATTATGGGCGGAGGAATGAATTTTCAAAAGCGTGGAGTAACTCCGAACGGCTCTCCGGCGTCGAGTGAGCCCGGAGGTTCTCCCCCGATTGGAAAATTCATTTCTCTCCCCCTAATTGGGATGATGGAATGAAAGCAACGTCTATCGATCGAGAATTATATCCTCAATAAATGACAGCGGTTTTATTTCTTAAGCTCTATTAGGAGCGGAGGAATGAATTTTCAAAGCGCGGAGTAACTCTGGACAAGTTCTTCTCGCGATAGAAGTTACTTTCATTCCTTCATCGCAATTAGGGGGGGAGAAATGAATTTTCCAATCAGGGGAGCCTCTCCGGGCTCACTCGACGCTGGAGAGCCGTTCGGGGTTACTCCGCGCTTTTGAAAATTCACTCCTCCGCTCCTAATTAAGATTAAGAAGTGAAACCGGTGTCATTTACTGAAAATACAATTCTCGATCGATAGGCGTTAATTTCACTCCTTCATCTCAATTACGGAGGGGAGAAAAGAATTTCTAAATGAAAAGAACTTGTCCAGAGTTTCTCCGCGCTTTGAAAATTCATTCCTCCGCTCCTAATAGAGATTGAGGAATGAAACCGCTGTCATTTATTGAGAATATAATTCTCGATCGATAGACGTTGATTTCTTTCCTTCATCCCAATTAGGGGGGGGGGAGAGAAATAAATTTTCCAATCGGGGGAGCTCCCCTGGGCTCACTCGACGCCGGAGAACCGTTCGGGATTATTCCGCGCTTTTGAAAATTCATTCCTTCGCTCCTAATTGAGATTAAGAAGTGAAACCGATGTCATTTATTAAAAATACAATTCTCTATCGGTAGGCTTTGGTTTCATTCCTTCATCTCAATTGGGGAGGGGAGAAATTAATTTTTGAATGGTTTCGTCCTTGATCTATTTTATTTTTAATTCTTTCTCTTCGAAATTCTGCGAATTTGGTCAAAATATCCCAGTGTCATGTCAGAATGGACGAAACCTTTCTTCAATAACACTGTATGTCAGCCATGAAAAACTGACATGAAAGAGTATGAAAACTTTTTGATGAAATAATTTTTAGAGTCGAAGGTTTTAATCTCAAAATGGAAATATCTCGAAAGATAAATAGTTGGAGTTTCAAATCGAATTGATAGAAGGTTAATTATTGGGAAATTTGCAAATAGCACTTGAATGTTCTCTTATTTACTCGTTGTCTTTTCAATCTGTCGAGAGGATAATTTCGAAAAGGATTCACAAGGTTTAAATTCAAAATAATTTGAACATTTTATGTTTTCATCACTAAGAGTGAGTTTACAATCTTAGTAACTAATGATTTTTGACTTACATGAATTGTTGCGTTGATCGGTGAGTATTAATTTGAGATTATCGAAGAATATAATGATGATATCGTAGTGTAGACTTTTGAGGTTGAAATCTCAAAAGTAAATGCACAAGCCAATGGCTGAAGTGCAAGTCGATTATCGGAGTTACGACGACTTTGACGACTGGTGACTTGTAGATGATGGGGGTGTACTGGTAACTGAATTCGGTGCCCTCAAGCAGCCCTTATATATCCTTGATTCGACCATGATGCATGGGGTGTTACCCTTCGACACATGGTGAGTCTCCGCTCGTGACAACGTGGCTATCTCGGTGCTGGTTGGTGGAGACTCTTATTTCTATAACTTTATCGGTTCCCCACGTGTCCGATTCTCGTAAGGTATCTGTCCCCCGGTATGGTACCGATCGTTCTCCAAAGTATGATAATGGCTTTGGAGGCGCCGCGATTATTCGAAGGGGAGCGTTTGTCTGAAGATTCGCCCCCTTGTCATTATCTTGGAATGGATCAATAATTTGACGAGTCCACTCGCTAGCCAGTTCTAATTTTTCTAATCTCATCATGATAAATTGAATAGAATATTGTACTCTTCATTTATGGATAGAATTTGTTTTAGTATAATTATTGAATTCTTAATTTTGAAGATTCTTATCTCTTAAAGATAAATAAATTAATCAAACAATTCACGGTTTTAATTGTTACATGATTATATTCTAGTTTTTGATTAATAGGTGTCGTCTCTTCATTTCTATTTCTATTATTCTTCGAATATATGGTTTCCACATTTGACCCTTCTGAGTGTTAATATTCGATACTCAGAATTGATTCTTGCTATTGTCCATTTATGTGTTTACAAAAAGAATGGGTCTTTTGTAAAGAAAATTATTTAGGAAAAATGTATTTTAATGCATTTTTCGACGGACGTCACACCAGAATGGAGTTGACTGACTTTGATTATAATCGGTATGAAGCGGATTTACCTATATATTACATATTTTTTCGATCTATAATCAAAGATGTTTTGGTATGTTTTGACCAAATTTGCGGAACAGAAAATAATTTTAAATTAAAATATATCTAGGACGAAAGCCAACTTGTACGACGGCTCAAAATACTTGTTTTGATTATAAGAATCATTGAAAAAAGCATGAGGAAAATCAAACGTGACGTAATTTCGAAAATTCGAGTTTTTCAACTTTTTCTTTGGATATTTCGTAATTATGAGCGCTTACAGATCGGCTAAAAAACTTTACCCATGATATTCTTATAGGTGGTAGAAAATTGAACATTTTGACGCATGGAATATCAAAATCGGATCGATAGAACCCGAGATATTGGAGAAAAATGAAAAAACTAAGAAAAAATCATATCTCCGAAGTGAGCTGCCGAAAAAATCTGAAAAAAAATTGATAGTTTTTTTAGCCCCCTAGTTGTAGAAAAAATCGCCAGCAATTTCCAACAGGGTGAGGCTCAGCCGTTGACTCAAAATCAAACATTGAAATCTCTCTTTTAAAATTCCATTAATTACTCCTCGATAAAATTATATAAATTCACAGCAGGGATGGGAAAATTGGGAATTTGGCGTTCCTGAATATTAAATTACATTTTTCTTTCGTAATTTGAGAAAAATAATTGGAGATTACAATTAAATATCAAGTTGTATATCAGTAATCCATTAATCCTTTGAAATTTATAATTCTTCTGAATCGATTGGAAAATACATGAGTTTTTATTAGCCCTAATTGCAAACTACTAAAATATTCGAAGGAATTTTCAATGACCTCTACTAACTATCGGCGATAGAAATAATCTAATAAAATGCCATTGGAGAATACTTGACTAACCGGGAATTTGATTTCTCAGATTACAGATTATTGAATAATAAATATTCACAATACCGAATTACTGGAATGGGCAAGTCATTTCATATTGTAGTTCTCCAAATTACATGGGTAATTTGGAATCTGACTTCGACGATTTTCCGATTAGGTAGATAATTCATTCGTTATTTCCCAATTACTTAATTGACGGGATGATTTATTTTAATATTTCCAAATTCCCTTCTTTAATTTGGAATTGGAATAATGACACAGAGAAAAAAAAGTAAATTCAAGATTTTTTTTCTACATTCTCGAATTTGCAGTTTAGAATTTGTATCCGGCTAAAATTTAGAAAAAAAAAACAAATAATTTCAGAAAATAAATAAATGAAATTAATCAACCAAAAAATGATGGTTTCAAGGGAAAAATATTCTGGAATCTATCGAATTAGGGGATTAAGTTCCCTTAATTCGATAGAAATGTGCTAATGAGGGGAACCTCTTTAGCACGTTTGCGAAATGAGACATTTTCAAAATTTTGAATTGAACCTTTGAAAAAATGGAAAAAAAATGTCCTAAAAGGTTGAGCTCAGACGATTCAGCATCATCTGAAACGTGCAGATTCATTATCCCCTACAGTGGACAATTCGCGTAAGTTGTGCCAAAAGGTCGTATAAACACTTTCCTAGAGGATATGAAATCTCCACGTTTCAGATGTTTCTGAGTCATCTGAGCCTATCTTTTCGGAACCAATTTTTTTATTTTTCTACAAGGAATTCGAAAAATTTTGAAAATTCAGGCCAAAAAATCGTATAAACACTTTCCCAAAAAATATGAAATCTCCACGTTTTGGATGATGCTGAAATATTTTTGAAAAACTTACCGACTCAATTTGTTTGATTGCGAATTCTCAATGCACACGCCCTCTCCCCCAAATTTTCAGTAAAAATTCGCCATCTCCCTTAATTTTGAAGATATTTTTGAAAAATCTATCGACTCAATTTTCTTGGTTGTGAATTCTCAATGCACCTCCCCCCCCACATTTTCGTAAATATTCGCGGTCTCCTTTAGTTTCGGAGATATTTTGGAAAAACTCACCAACTCAATTTTAATCGATTATGATTTCTCAATGCCCAATCTCCTCCCCCCTCTCCCTCTTTGCAAAATCACCATTCCTCACATCTGAAATTCCCGATATTTGGGCACCCCTCCGGATGTATGGGGCACTTACGCCCTTTAAATACTTCGGTTGCAATTTTTTAGTTCAATCTGGAAATTTTCTAAAATTAAGAAAAATTCAGTATTGGTTTTAGAAAATATTTATTTCTAAAAACAATCCCCGAATTTATTAGTTTTTATGATCCCATCAAGGATAAAGTTTAAGAACAGGAGTTTCTAAAATCTAGAAAATAATGTCTATACGTCCTTTTGGCACAACTCAGGAGAATTTAAATTTGTCAGATTACAAAATTGAATGAGTAATGCGAATTATTATCTGAGAATTACTCGAATAATTCGTAATTTTGGAATCGAATATTGCAGTTACTCTACCATTTTATAATCTGAAAATGACGATTACGAAATTCCTTTTTCAGTTAGGAGTGGAAATTCCTAATCTCAGCTGTAATATGTAATTTACTCCAGCAAATTTTTTTTCCTTCACAATGAGTATTTTTTGCCAAAAGACTTTTCAGTTACTGGAGGAATTCCGAATGGGCATTGTAAATTATATACATAAATTTGATTTGATTTTTAATCCCAATAAAATTCTGATGTAATTTTCGTTGTAATTACCATCGATTACTATAATTTATCGGAACTGATAATCAAAAATCACAAATTAAAAATTCTTAGTGTAATAAAATCTCTCCCGAAGCAATTTTATACATCACATATATTTAGTAATTTTCAAGTAATTCGATTGCAAATGTAATTCGAGGTTCCCATCCCTGCAAATTCACAGTGACTTTATTTGCATTCTCAATTTTATTGAACCATTCAATTCGGCTCGTCCTGCAAACCTCATATTTACCAGAAAAGTTTTTTCGGCCTAATGACGAAATATACTATTAAAGAATTCTTCCTACAGGGAGAGAAAAATTGAATAAAAATTACATGGAAAATCATGGCAACTTTTACTGTACGTAAGGTAATCGTGGGGCGAATTATAATCCAATGAAAAAATACTTATTTGTAAGGGATATCTTACGATTCGTTTCGTCAAAAAAACACATCTATGGATGCAAAAATTATCCTCCTGCATATTAAAATTTCCCCACCGGTAGAGTATTACTCGTCCTAGACCCATTTGAAGGATATGAGGACGGACGGAAGTGAAATTTTATCGAACGCGTTCGGTAAAAAGTCACTCTCTGTTCTATGAAAATTATACGCAATATTGCACAATTATTCACATTCACTAGGACCATTATTGTTGGAGCGCAGAATAAATTTTAGTTTCGGTACAAATTACCCTCACATTCAGTAAATTTTGTTGATCTATCGCGGAAAAATTCACCATCGTTCTACTCTTTTTCCCCGATTTCGGGTAAAAAAGTCTTGGAAATTGAGCTCGTTCTACAATTACTTCACTTGTTTGGTAATTTTTCTCCAACTTTTTTCTCCGTGTAGTATATATATTTTTCATTTAGTAAAATTCCAAATACATGGACACAAACCTAGCGAAACGTTTAAGAATGCATACATTGCTTAAACTATCATAACATTGCTTTGTTTCCTCCGCTCGTATATTTTCAAGTACTTGAATATTGACAGGTTACGCTGACAAGGGCTATCGGCGAAGAAGCAAAATCTTGGCAGCTTCAGGAAAAATTTTATGCAAGGGCTAAGAAGGCCAAAACCCTGCAAGCTGTCGTTAAGAACATGGCGTTGGCACTGATCTCGCTAGATGCTCCGTCTCCGTCACTTGTTCGGTGTCGATTCGCGGGAGATGAAGTGCTCCAACCCACATTTCTCTGAGAGGTATATTTCTTTCATACAACTATACATATAAAATTACCTCAAAGGGCCTATTGAAATTAGAATTCACTGATAACATAATTATAAAATGTAATCACTCACCCGTGATTACAGCCCTGGTACACCAATTGGAGATAGTAATAATTGGCATTGTCAACACATGGGTAGGTGTTTCTTATTTCGTAAGCTATGATGCTTGTTACAGCAAGAAATTTAGCATATCTTGTTACTAGTGTGTAAAGAACCACTTTTTCGCACGCACGTGTAACACGTGCTATTTTTCGTGACACTGTCTGTAAAACGACGTTCACAGCCTATGTTAGGTAAAATTAGCTTTCGAGCTCGAGAAAAAAATTAAAAAATTTCTGACTCGTGTAATTGCATTCCTCAGCTTCGCCTCGGTCTACACACTCGTCAGAATTAGTATATTGTACATCAAGGGCAGAAAGTCATGTTTTCCCGCCCGAGGTGCACATACAATTTTTTAACACGCCTGCAAAGGAAAGTTTGTATTTCGCTGTCTACTGAGCGGGAGGAAATGGAGTACTTTTCACCCGAGGGCGGGAAGTACTCACTTTCCTCTCGCTCATCAGGGAGCAAAGTACGAACTTTCGGTGCAGGTTTGTGAAAAAAAAAATTTTGGGTCTTGTGACAAAATATATCTATTTTTTGTGATGCCTGCCGAGTGCACTTTTCGGAATGATAATAGGGGTAAAGTAGTTGTTTTTTAATGTACTTCACGCACACCGTGCTGAAAATAACCGCTTTACACACACTAAATCGTCTCCAAAAGTGACACTCAACAATAATGATGGAAATGACAACTGAATTGTTTTTATATTTTTAGCTATCGTTAGACTAGTCATTAGACAAATTGATAGGGGATACCCGGTCCTTTGGATAATGGAAAATGGAGATAATGAGAAAGGGAAAAATAAAAACAGAAATGGAGAACAATTGGCCATAACGCCGCCGATGAAGGAGCAGAGGAAGGATTTTTTCTCTTCGAAGGCGGAGGCTAACCTGACGAGTTGGGCATCAGCGGGTATTGCTGAGTACAGGAGAACATTATGAAGAAAGATGTTGTGTGATATTTTAAGTGGCATTAAGGATAAAAATACTTGAAGAAGTGATGATTTGTCCTAATTTGAACGAAATTAACCAATTGCGGACTCCAGGGGGATATTTGTCATTTTTCGCGGGGTGCGTAACGATAAAAACCATGTGTAAATGGTTTTCTTCGCGCGAAAAGTAGAAGTTTTGCAGATCGGTAATGAGGGTCAAAAATAGTAATCAAAGTGAAGCTCAAAAATAAGGTTCACAATAAGGGTCAGGATGAGGGTTAAAAATAAGAGTTAGAATGAGGGTCAAAAATGGTAGTCAGAGTAAGGCTCAAAAATAAGGTTCATAATAAGGGTCACGATGAGGGTCACAAATAATGGTCTGAGTGAGGGTCGATAATAAGGGTTAGGATGAATGTCAAAAATAAAAATCAGAAGTAGGGTAAAAAATGAGGGGCTGAATGAGGATAAAAAATTAGTGTCCTAATGTGGGGCAAAAATAAGGGTCTGAATGAGGGTCAAAAATACTAGTCAGAGTGAGGGTCAAAAATAAGCTTCATGATGGGGGTTAAAGATAAGGGTCCGAACGAGGGTGAAAAATAAGGGTCAGAGAGAGGGTTAAAAGGAACGGTCATAACGAGGTTTATAATGAGGGTCAAAGATACTAATCAGAATGAGGGTCAAAAATAGTGGTTAGAATGAAGGTCAAAAATAAAAGTCATCATAAGGGTCAGAGTGAGGGTCAAAAATAAGCTTCATAATGGGGGTCAAAGATAAGGGTCCGAATGAGGGTCAAAAATAAGGGTCAGAGAGAGGGTAAAGAATAACGCTAATAATGAGGTTTATAATGAGGGTCAAACATAGTAGTCAGAATTCGGGTCAACAATTGGGCTCATAATGAGGGTCAAAAATACTAGTCAGAATGAGGGTCAAAAATAACGGTCAGAAATAAAGTTCAGAATGAGGGTCAAAAATAAAGCTCATAATGAGGGTCAAAAATACTAGTCAGAATGAGGTTCAAAAATAAAGGTCATAATAAGGGTCAAAAATGAGGGTCAGAATGAGAGTCAAAAATAAGGTTCACAATTAGGGTCAGCATGAGTATCAAAAAAAATAAGGCTCATAATAAGGTTCACAATGAGGGTCAAACATAATAGTCAGAATTCGGGTCAAAAATACTAAATAGAATGAGGGGCAAAAATAAGGGTCAGAGTGAGGGTCTGGATGAGGCTAAAAAATAATGGTCAGGGTGAGAGTCAAAAATTATAGTCAGGGCAAGGGTAAAAAATAAGGTTCATAATAAGGGTCAAAAATACTAGTCAGAGTGAGGGTCAAAAATAAGCTTCATAATGGGGGTCAAAGATAAGGGTCCAAACGAGGGTAAAAAATAAGGGTCAGAGAGAGCGTAAAAAAGAACGGTCATAATGAGGTTCATAATGAGGGTCAAACATAGTAGTCAGAATTCGGGTCAAAAATTAGGCTCACAATGAGGATCAAAAATACTAGTCAGAATGAGGGTAAAAATACTGGTTAGAATGAGGGTCAAAAATAAAAGTCATAATAAGGGTCAAAAATGAGGGTCAGAATGAGGGTCAAAAATGAGGTTCACAATAAGGGTCAGGATGAGTGTCAAAAATAATGGTCAGGATGGGGGTAAAAAATAAGGGTCAGAGAGAGGGTTGAAAATAAGGCTCATAATGAGGTTCATAATAATTGTCAAACATAATAGTCAGAATTCGGGTCAAAAATACTAATTAGAATGAGGGTTGAAAATAAGGGTCACGATGAGGCTAAAAAATGATGGTCAAGCTGAGAGACAAAAATAGTAGTCAGGGTAAGGGTCAAAAATAAGTTTCATAATGAGGGTCAAAAATACTAGAATGAGGGTCAAAAATAGTTGTCAGTGTGCGGCTCAAAAATAAGGTTGATAATAACGGTCACAAATAATGATCAGAGTGAGGGTAAAAAATAAGGGTCAGAATGAGTGTCAAAAATAAGGGTCCGAAATGAGGGTTAAAAATATGGTTGATAATAAGGGTCAAAAATACTAGTTACAGTGAGTGTCGAAAATAAGGGTCATAATGATGAGAGTCAAAAATAAGGGTCAGGATGAGGGTAAACAATAATGATCACAATGACGGTCATAGATAAGAGTCATAGTAAAAATTCGAAATATTAGTATTTATTTTATTACCACGGCCCCGAACTTCATGTGATTACCATTGTTATTAACAATCATTCAAGTGTTTTTGACGATCGTTATCACGCGATGTTCCGGGCTCTGATTATAACATTTCAAATTCAGCGACATTCTCTCGCGCAAAGGCTGCCGACTTGACCTAGAGATACTCTAGTAAGAGATTTGTGGATGTTGTCTTCTTTCTGATTGGTGCCGCCATTTTTAGGCAAACGAGCGGGATTTTTCGAATAATTCTATATTAACGCGAACTTTGACTTATGGGAATGTCAACAGATGGAAAACTCAATGAAAAATAGACGTTCAACTGCAACCCTGCAATAATTGAATATATTCCTCTGTAGAAATTTGTTTCGTTACCGCAAATTTCTGTTGAAAATACCCCTGCCACCCAAGTCCAGTAAATAACCTAACTAAGAAATTAAGACCAAAACGTTCGACGTACGTGGATTGCATAATTTTATTATTTCTAAGAAATGCCTGGATGCGTAGCAGATCACTGCACGAATTCGTCTGCGAAGCGATTCAAAATGTGCTATTTTCCGAGAGATCCTGAAAGACGTGAAATTTGGGTAAAAAACGGGTCCAGAGGGATGGACCCCAACTTTCAACTGCAGATTGTGCGAGGTAAGTGATGCCCATCAGATTTATATCTATTTCATTATAATTATTCATGAAAGATTGATTAATTTTTGTGTTCTTAGTATTGATATATTACAGTTATCACTACTATGTTGACAGGTCCATTTCGAGCCTATGATGTGGAAACGACAGCGAGTTGATGGAAAGAAAAAGCTCAAATTCAATGCAGTCCCTACTTTATTTGGAAAAATTATCCCCTATCAAAATGCTGTCTGTGATAAAAGTTCTGGAACAGTCAATACTGATAATCGAGATTCTGTCTGTGATAAAACTCCTGATGGTGTGAATACTGGTAAATGTCATTGATTCAAATTAATATCTTCGTAGTCGACTCTGAAATTCCGATTAAATAGTTAATTATATCTTTGATAAATGATGGTAACGAAAATTTTCAATACTCTTCTCATCATAAATTTTGTTAAATTTAGGAAAAGTCATGAGTTTTCTCAAATTGTCTAGGTGAATAGGCTGTTAATAACAATATAATTGAGCAAAAATGTTTTTCAGTTGATATATCTTCTATTGAACCAGTGATGTCATCATCGGAGATCAATCTCGTAGATATTGAAATTGAGATTAGCAGTGAAGGATCGGTGGATTTCGATGTGACCGGCACTAACGCAATGCCGACGGATATTTCGGAGTATAAGGAGCGCCTGGAGCGCATGGAGAAATTACTTATCAAGAGTGAGAGACTACAAAAGCAGATGAAAATGAAACTGCAGCGAATAAAATCTTTATTAGCATGTTGTATAATTGCTCGTCGTAACCTACGAGGAGCGTGAATGAACGCGTGTAATAAGGCAGTATTCTTTTCTCTGAGCGGCTTGCGAACACGCCGCTTCCAGAGCGACTTGTACACTCCGCAATGAGCCTCCTCCTTTTATATTGTAATCTTTCCATGGAATATAAACATAGTGATACGAGTCGCTAGGGAATACATTGTTACGAAATCTGCAGTTTTCAGGAGTCGACTGTTTTAAATCAAGCAACAAATATACATGAGCCTCTGATGTGGCGTCAAAATAGGCCTCCTGTAGAAATTTTGGGTCCTCTGGGTATATCTGACGAGCCAAATGTGCTATTTGTGCACTATCTCGAGGATTTTTGGATACGACAATATAATTTGTATTCAATGAAATATCTCGCTGTCCTTTTCCTTGGTGGAATAAATTTGCAGATATAAACATAACACGGAGATTTTTGTGATGACTGCCTTTTGTGAATAAGTCGACTATTGCACCATTCGATGATTCACGCATCAAGTCATCCACAACAACCAATTTTGGTTTATTATCATCAAAATCTCCGGATCTTGGCAAGCCCTCGAAATTCGACAAAATTTTTGTAATAATCCGAATATCCATTCTGCCACTCAGCATAATAGAAAATCACTTTTTCAATCGGTGTATCACACATTTCTTTAATTTCTTTCAAAAATCTTTTAACAAAAAATGTTTTCCCACAACCTGTGGGTTCACAAATCATGGCAGTGAAGGGATGTTTCCACCTTGTATCCATGTTGACGACTGATTAAGGATTGTAAAAAACTCGTCATTTTATATACTTGTATAAGATATTCAAAAAGTAGTATGCATTTCAAAACGGCAGGGGTGTCGTAAGGCCCCAAGCGTTTGACCTGCTAAGGGAGGCTATTACCTCATTAGTCAAGGACAATGCGCGTAGGCGTGTACAGTTAAAATACTGGAGATATGCACTTGTCCCCACCTATGGCTGATAGTAGGACACTGACTTTTTCAAATATAGGCAGATTTTTTTCTCACTTAGCCACAGTTTCCTAAAAGTTGTTCAGAATGATGGACCTAAACGATTTACCAGGGCCTAGTGGTGCTTCTAGAGGAAATACCCCATCTCTGGAGTGCGATTTCGATTGGATCGATAATTTTAATCTTGACTTATCGAGTGATTTTGAAATTCAAGATAATTTTGATGCGGATTTATTTGAGTTTTAACCCCGAGTTCTTTGATATTCAATATGGTGGTGGTAAAAATGTGATCAATGATCCTGAGGCGCTCAAAGTTATTGAAGACTTCAATCTAAATTTACTAGATCAACACAATGGTGAGTATCACATTTTATGTTAATAATAATAATAAATATTTTTTTCTAAAAAAAATATTCTTACCATTGAAAATTAATTCAATTTCAGATGCTCAATTTGGCCGAAATGAAGAGGGCCCACCGTCAGCTCTGAGAACAATACGAAGGTCACGCCAGAGGCTCCCTCGTTTCAAACTTGACACAAATGTGATGGAGTTTAGAATTAACCCTGTGCCTGAAGGTCGCAATCCGACCGAGTGGGTGGAAGAAGCTTTTCTACTGATGTCTACAATCTAGATGTCTACAATAATATCATAGAAGCCGGTGGCCGCGGAATGAATCGAATGTGCGTCACATTCAATTTTGCAAATATGCAATGAGACAACCCATGGATGAGCCCACGTGCGATTAATGGATACGAGTTTCAAGATTTGTGGAATCTTGTGAGCTCTATTGCACAGAGCGCCAATGGTTTCGACTGTGCGGACACATTTTGGATAAAACTCCATGTGGCTGAAGCCTCTGTAGGTGAAGGAGACTTTCTTGAAAAGTGAATGAAAAGAGGACTGAGTAGAAAATGTGTTCTTTAAATTTCAAATGAAGATGGCTTGTGTTTAGCCCGATCACTTGTTGTGGCCAGAATATACGCAAATAAATTAAAGGCCAGAGCTGACAAGGGCGAAATACACGAGATGTGGCAATCCATTCGACAATCCAAAGGTAAAATGCAACGTAAGGAAGCCCAGCGCCTGACCCGTGCGGTTAGAGTCATTGTTCCTGAGGATGGTTGTGGCTTGGAGGAAATTCCCCAATATCAACGATACTTGGTGCAAGAAGGATGTATCATCAAGGTCTATTCTCTCAAAAGAANCCGATCACTTGTTGTGGCCAGAATATACGCAAATAAATTAAAGGCCAGAGCTGACAAGGGCGAAATACACGAGATGTGGCAATCCATTCGACAATCCAAAGGTAAAATGCAACGTAAGGAAGCCCAGCGCCTGACCCGTGCGGCTAGAGTCATTGTTCCTGAGGATGGTTGTGGCTTGGAGGAAATTCCCCAATATCAACGATACTTGGTGCAAGAAGGATGTATCATCAAGGTCTATTCTCTCAAGAGAAATGGAAAAGATCACCCTGTACTTTACAATGAGACGCCTGAAGTGACCAGCAGGAATATACCTGCTCAATACACTCTACACATTGTATATTATCCGGAAGACAGACACTACGAGCCGATTCAAAATTTACCTTCATTCTTCGGCGCTGCATATTATTGCGAACATTGCAATAAGCCTTACAGTGCACGAGGACATGTTTGTGATAAAACTTGTGACAGATGTCTGAAGAATCCTCCATGCGATACTGCAATCGTTGATAAAATAATGTGTAACGAATGTAATCGAGAATTCCACGGACAACTGTGCTTCGAACAACATAAAAAAGCAGGATCTTTCAGCGGAAACAACCCAACCGTATGTGAGGGCATAAAATTGTGTAAAAAATGCAATGTGAAAATTGACTATCGGAAAAGTCAAAAACACGTGTGCCATAAGTATTATTGCAATGTGTGCCAGAAGGACGAAGATATTTCTCATCTATGCTACATGCCTACATTGAAAAGCAAAAAGCATTAAAGAAAGAAACGCGTGGCATTTGTGTTCTATGACTTTGAGACGAGAGAATGAGGCGATGCAAAGAACTGATGACGTCAATATACACATACCAACCCTTTGCGTAGCCCAAACAGTGTGCGACTGCTGTGCTGACATGAACGATGACGACATTATGAAAATTGAGGAGAATCTCGGAAACCCACGCAGTGTGTGTAATCCTCGAGGACATGTTTTTGATGATGAGGATCCTGTGCGTGGATTTGTCAATTACATCACGTCAATGGGTAAGGCGTATCAAAAAGTAGTTTGTATTGCCCACAACGCGAAAGGATATGACTCGCAATTTATTTTGAGGGATGTCAGACGTCGGATCAACACCGAAATTGAAGCAATTATTAACGGTACAAACATTATCTTGATGGATTTCGGGGATAATAAATTTATAGATAGTTTAAATTATTTCCACATGGCTCTAGCCAGTTTACCGAAGGCCTTTGGATTAGGAGATATTGCGAAAGGTTATTTTCGACATTTTTTTAATAAAAAAGAGAATCAGGACTACGTAGGACCTATACCTGATGAGAAATATTACGGCGCGGACACGATGAATGTACAAGATCGAGAAAAATTCTTAGCTTGTTATAATGAACGAGTAGCAGAAAATTATGAGTTTAATTTTCGTAACGAAATTCTCCATTATTGTAGACTCGATGTTACAATTTTAAGACGAGCGTGTGTGAAGTTTCGTAAATTAATTATGAATGCTGGGAATATTTGCCTTTTTACAGAGTGTGTAACGATTGCTTCGACTTGTATGCGCATTTTTCAAACAAATTTCTTGAAAGAAAAACAGGTATTATACCTCAAGGCGGTTATCGTTTAGGAAAAATGTAATCAAAAGTAGCGATTGAGAATCATCGAATAATACACGCTGGGCGGACTCGCGAACACAGAACGGAATCAGGGCATCGGCTAGATGGTTATTGGGAAGATGTTGAAAATAATAAAAAATATGCATATCAGTTTCACGGTTGTTATTGGCACGGTTGTCCACGGTGTTTCAAGTTTAACAGAGATAAAGATTTGAGCCATAAGGATTGTGACGAGGCACATTATTTAATTTTTATTATTTTAATACATATTTTTCTCCAACACACACTGCCCCCTAAAACCGCAAATTCTCGCCACCGTTGGTTACCTCTTTCAGAAGACATCAGTTCCGGCCCCACCCGATCAATTGGAGAAGCCATCGCCCCCTGGAAATTCCCCATACTGGACCCCCGAATATTCAACACCTGCAATAATCCCTTGCGAGACATCCCTGGATTGTGGTCATCGTCACCACTCACCCGTGCTGATTGGCCCCGATTGCTCCCGAATTAAAACTCGAAGGAAAAGAAAAGACCGTCACTCGTGCATTAGCTGCCCCGTGAGTCGCCACGTGCCCCGAAAGTAGTAATAGTGAATACAGTAAAATTCGCCCGGAAGTTATTTGGCGGATAAAAAGAGGACTTTTGATATATCGAGCTCATCCCAGCTCTAGTATTGGTGACCCAGGAAACCCCGAGGTGGAAAGGAGGCTCTCCAGGAAAACGCCCTGGTATTTTGAAGGAGTGCAAGGCGCCAGTGGAATTCCACGTGTTCGCCAGAGTGAAGTCCCTTCGTGAGTATGAGTTACCCCCCTCATTTTCCCTCTTGTCCCCACAATATTACCCTTCATACCCCCCAACGGTGAGCCTACACTCTTTTGTTTCTTCCCCATTCAGTCATTATTTTCATATTTAGTTGCATTCCCTCGATACGACTAGCTTCTCCCCTTTTTCTGCATTAGAGTCACTCCCTTTTTACGTGTACAAAAGTTGCCTGGCCTCCCCCACTCCCTAGATCTCAGCAAAGGCCTTATTTACGTCTTTTGACGATCATAATTGTATTTAGAAAAGAATATAGATTACTATTCTCAAATTATCCCTTATTTGTCCCTTTTCTTGACTCGCCCTAATCCTTTTTTCAGGAATTAGTATTAT
>NW_021680985.1:56864-58239 GCF_001412515.2 Diachasma alloeum
ATCTCGAATTACCCCTAGAATGGACAGTAAGCCCCTGAGTTCCCCATAGGACCCCAAGATACCCCCAGACCCCCAGAAAATTCACCCGAAGAACCCCGAAAACCACCCCACGTCCTCTTTACCCCCGGGACCATGACCAGCCGGATCTGAAAGAAAGGCTTAAAATATTCAGAGAAAGCTGGGAGGGCCCGACGCATTATAAGAACCCTGGAATTAGGTTAGGATTAGGTTAAAAAAATATTTCGCACGACCCAGTGTGGTCCGAAATACCCCAGAATATGAGAGATTATATAATCAGTCGGTGCGATGAAAGCATGACTGTAATGAGTTGCCCAGAGATCCATAATTATTGTTAGTTAAAATTACTTGTGGATAGAATTTTCATTAGTTTAGGTTCTAGTAGTCATATCATCCCCCAACCCCTCGAGACCCATAAGGAGCCCCCAAAAATCGAATCCTCCCCCCAGCGATGAAGTCAGGTGAATCCCCACAACCCCCATCTCCCTTCACCCTNCCCAATCCCTCGAGACCCATAAGGAGCCCTCAGCTCCCTAAAAATCGAATCCCCCCCCCCTTTGACGAATCAAATGCCCTCCTGGACCCCATGGTTACCCTCAGACTGGCCCTATTCCCCTAGATTTGATCCCTCTGACACCCTCCCTAGCCCAAGATACGATTAGTGTAATCTTCTTTCCTTTTGTTACCCAAAGGGCCATTGAATAGTATTTTTTGAGTTATTTTGTTTTTTTGAGATCATAGTATTCTATCATTCAATTAATTGGAAGTAAGGATGAGAGTGTTGTAGTACCTAAGCTGTCGAGCCACTGAAAAATATTTAGAGCTCGACAATTCAAAACAAAAATAATTATTAGTGAATAAGGGAAAATGTAGGGAGATACCCCGTATGATAAGTGAAATGATTGGTAAAATTTGTTCCTAATAGTCTGAGCCTTCATTCCAGCCTCTCTTCCCCTGGAGCAGTACCCTGGAAAATTAGTTGTAAAAGGTTTGAATCGTTCAACGCAGGGTTGTTGAAACCCTATGTATTCTCTACCCCCGGGACAGCTGTGACGAGGCACATTATTTAATTTTTATTATTTTTATACATATTTTTCCCCAACACACACTGCCCCCTAAAACCGCAAATTCTCGCCACCGTTGGTTACCTCTTCCCTCGCTTTTCCCCTCATCGCCCCTCTACCCTCGCCCCGGGACATCACGAAGACATCAGCCGAAGGAAGACATCAGTTCCGGCCCCACCCGATCAATTGGAGAAGCCATCGCCCCCTGGAAATTCCCCATACTGTCCAGTATATTCAACACCTGCAATAATCCCTTGCGAGACATCCCTGGATTGTGGTCATCGTCACCACTC
>NW_021680986.1:0-6053 GCF_001412515.2 Diachasma alloeum
TAGAGGTCCTAGCACGCCATTTCTCGACCCGCTCTTTCGTTTGAGGTCACATTGGGTACCATTATGGCAGGTTTGGAAAAAATTCAATTGAAAAATTTTGTGAATTCGGAAAAAATTTAATTATACAAAATTGGGCTTTCTTTTTTTGTATGAGAGTTTTTGGTTTTTTTTTAGGATGAGTCGACTGGAGATGGCGATGGGGGGCAGTACCACGCCGTGGAGTTGACTCGAGGTACTCGGGGATTTGGATTTAGTATTCGAGGGGGAAGGGAGTTCCAAAACATGCCACTTTTCGTTCTGCAAATTGCGGAGAATGGACCAGCAGCTATTGATAATCGATTGAGGGTGAGAGATGTTCTGGCATAGCCCAATTTATAATACAAAATTCTAATCAATTTTTGCATTAATTAATTGATATTAATTATTCAATAACACGCAATTAATAATGTAAAATCAATAAAATGTACTTAGTAATGTAAAATTAATATTAATTAATTAATTACAAAATATCAAAAAATAATTTTCGTCAATAATTCAATTCTCTACGAAAAATATCTTTCGAAATTGTTGTCGACTGCTAAAAAATAAATAAAAATAGGTAAAAATACATTTATTCTGCCCAGGTGGGGGATCAAATAATCGAGATAAACGGAATAAACACAAAGAACATGACACACGCGGAGGCAATCGAGATAATTCGAAACGGTGGTCCATCGGTTCGACTATTGGTTCGTCGTGGATGCCAAATGCCAAGTGCGGTAGGTGCCCCACCTCATCTATACGACATGAACATATAAACCCAGAGTAAATCGAAAAAAAAAACAATCATGAATCATAATTACTGTAACAATTTAACCGCCTCACGTATTGTCAGCACTAACCCACCATACTACGATAATTAACGATTATTCTAATGCGCTGTTAATGAGCTTTAGGACATGAAAGAAAAAAATCACAAAGCATTTCACATGTTTCATAAGCCCACACACGACGAAACAATCAAGCAATTCCCAAAAATAAGTAAGATAACGTTTTTAATTGAACTTGTGCATTAAATTGCGAGAGAATCATTCGTTTTAATCCTGAGGATAATTAATTACTGTGTTAATTAAACACCGAGCTTGGCCTTAATCAAGATGAGAACTTAATATGACACGTTAGTATATATTTTTACGTACGAAACGTTCGATCCGTGTAATGTGATCTTCACTCGAAGAACTTTATTCACAGAATTGCTGAGACAATGGATAACTCAAGTCGTAAAATCGACACAATGAGAAAATATTAATAACGCCGAATGCGCTAAGAATGTCCAGGACGAATGAATTTATTGACTGGTGCTAACGACTCACATTAATGTCTCAATAAATAATTAAAATTTCAATCATGGTAATCATGTGTGATTGTTTGGAGGGGGAAAAAGTGCCTTGCACGTGTTCTCACGCAAAAATGTCTTCTGTATCTCATTTTTAAATTGCTCTGACGAAATTATTTCATTGATTGACGTTTATTGTAGCATTATATTGACCGTATAAGTGTTCAGACGATTGACGAGGGCACCGTGCGCACGAATAATAGTGAAATAATTGATGGAAAATTAAAGAGCAAAAGAAAATCATCGATTACACTGTGCTGCTGCTCCTGGAGAAAACGATGATGATTCTGATGTAGCATTGGTTGATGCTTTTTGTTGGTAATTAAGGTGAATTGTGCCTGTGGATAGCATAAGTATTCAAGTATTCAAGTGGAGGAAAACACGTGTGAAAGAAATTTAGGAGAATTTCTCTTCAAGTTTTATTGGAATTCTATTGAAAAATATAATTGTTTCTTGCGACATTTTTTTAGGACATTAGTCAACTTTAATGTAGAATTTTTGAAAGGAAATCCAAGTACTTTGGCTATTTTTTCTCCAATTAAATGTTTTTGTACTTTTTTGATTTTATTGTTTAAACTTTGCAAGTCTGAATTTGAATCTCGATATTGAACCGTTAGAAAACATTTTAAAAATCTGAAAAAAATAGAAAGTTTGCTTTTGGAAGATTGATGAAATAATTAAAAAATTGCAATTTTTTAATACTTTATAAACAATCAATTTTCAACCAAAAAAATAATTTATTTATAAACAACGAATGCTTCATATTCTGCGTAAAATGTAATTTGAATGGCACTTGGATATTCTCAATTTTTCCACAGAATTTCGTGGGCATAAATTTTCCCTTTTTTCCGCTGTATTTTTATTTTTTTCTCATAACAAAATCCAAGAAAAAAATTTCACGCGCGACGATGTAGAATCTCTTCTGTGAATCTCTCGAAAATGAATTGTGAATAGGAAATAAGAATTAACGCGAAACGTCGGGTTAATTGATGTAGCAAAGACTGCACTCGAATAACAGTTTCACGAGAATTTTTTGATACATTTAATTGCTAGAATTTCAGCGGAATTGTTGAACGTTCGCATTATTATTAATGAACTTTTATACATATTTTAATCGATACTCAAGTGCTTTATACACGAGATTTTCCACTGATGATTATTACCGACGAATGAGCAATTGGTTGGACATATGAAATTCCGATTAATCAGGGACTAATGAAAATTATCACTTGACGAATGATATCCAGCCGACCAAAGAGAAATTTGTTCGTCTGTCGACAATTACTCAACCGAGCATTGTTATTTTGTAATTAATTTTGTATTTAAATATTTACTCCTTCACATCTGATGGAAGAGGGGCCGGAAGTATAAGAAATAGAGGATAATTTTACAATTTGTAATGTGTAAATGTGTTGACTAATATATATTTTTATATCTACAAATCAGGGTAAATCGAGGGAAATGTCTGGTTGAATTTATCACTCCGACTATTCATTTTATTCCACTTCGTGTCGACCAAGTACATGTGAAATATTTTCAGTAATTATTTTTCGCCTGTTTGTAGTGAACACGTAGGTATGATTTTTTAATCACACTGTGCTCAGTTCAATGCACATGTCCAGACACTGGACGGAGTGATTAGAGTAGATTATTCTTGCCGCGTCTTCCACGTGTGGATTCGATCACTGACTGCGTATGATTAGTTATTTGTATCGGCTGATTAAGCGTTTTAAACCTTTGGATACTGAGTTGAGTGACGTTTTGTAGAATTATTGGTAGTGAATTGTACAGATTTTTTTCATTTACAGGGAAAAATCGGAGAGTAGAGGATCTGTAAGAGTGATTATGGAATAATGCGATACGAGATTATTGTTGTTGAATTATATTGAAACAATAAAATATTTGACATGAGTTGGGGCTGTTTATTAGGGGGGATTTGAGGAATAATTTACGTTTTTGTTGTTTGGAGAAATGATTCCTTTCTGAGATAAATTGATAATTAACAAAAAAGTTGAATTCGATTTTATCGAATTCAACTTGAATGGGGTAAAATGGACACTTTAGACTTTTGTTTTATTGACTCATAACTGAGAAACAAATTTATCAATTGAGCTCAGTTTCGGCTCATCACAAAGAGAAATAATTGTTCTTTGCAATGAAAAAAAAAATTATTAAATTTTATCAACATTTCAACCCGTTATTAACATTTTTTAAAAAAGCCAAAAGTGTCCATTTTACCCCAACCTCCCCAATAAATATTTAAATGAGCAATAAATATTAAATATTTATATGAGCAATATGAGATCTATCAACCACTTTTTTGGAAAGTATTATTATCGGACGACAACGGCCACATACCCTTGATCCTACACTGAGAAAAAATTACCTCTGCCGAAAATATATTTATTCCGCTCAAAAATATCGAGATAACTTCGTCTAATAATATAAGGCACATGGAGTTAACGTATAGTTTGATGTAAATAGAAAATAATTTGTCGCCTCAAAATCTGTGTTTTTTTCACGTACACAAGTCAAGCGGAAACGTACTACACTATTCCGCTGATTACAAAAAAGCTTCGTAAAAGGTTTTGAAATTTTCTGTGGATCAGAGGTTTGATCTTCTCAAACTTATCCGTTTGTGACCTCAGAACTGGACTTTGATTTCTCACTCAATAACTATCAATGGCGGGGAAACAAATGAGTAATATTGGAAATAATAGAGAAAGTGCAGTAGAGATTATACAGTCGTATTTTTCCTGAAAGAATGGTTCTTCTGTTAGCTCAAACTTCTGCTTCGGGGAAAATTTTTTGGTTTCCAGTCAAACAGATTATTATTTATCACGATATTTGAATCCTGGCATTCTACTCGAAAGAATATGTATTCATATGCCACTGTCAGATTTTCAAGTGGAAAGATAGTTATTTTCATCACAAGGTCCACAAAGTATTTTCTGACGAATGTGGCTTTATTGGCCGAGCCGAAGGCGAGGCCTATAATCAGATTCGTCAGAAAATACTTTGTGAACCTTGTGATGAATGCAATTTTTCGTCAGATGGCCCGAGCGAAGCGAGGTTAGAATCGCGGTTTACCAGGCCTGGTGACGAAAATAAATTTTCCGCTGCAGAATATTTTATAATCTCTGATATTTTCTCGTGGGGAATAATAATCTTGAGACAAGAAAATTTTGTGCAGGTGAACATTCATCTTTTCTCCAGAGCTAATTTTTCCTCTCAGTGTATTAATTCTCATAATTTTCTCAAACTCCAAACTCTACCTACCAATCGGAATTTAACGGGCAAAGACAGAAACATCATTACCGCCGATTAATTTTTTACCACCCAGTCGGAAACAATCGGACTGTTTTACCAGGGAACCGCTCCCGAAAGCCCCGGACCAATTCAAATCTCCCGCCCGCCCGACACGTCGCTCCAGTCGCCCCCCACCCGCGAAACACTGCATTTCCAAGAATGCGGTGCTCAACGTCGTTGCGTGACGTCAACCTGCGTCAAAACTCCGCGAGTGAACTCCCGAGGAGGCCACGAGCCCCCGAAATCTCCCCGAAAGAGTGATAAAAAGCCTCCCCCGTCCAATCCGCGCACACGCCCCGAAAATCCCCCGAATAAAATCATTTCCCCTCGAGCCTCCGCGAATTCTCCGTAAAAATGGACACCAGAGGAGTTGGCAGCTCTGTCGATTGATTGGTGAGGAGCCAGGCTGAGGGGCCAAGTTATTTCCCACCGTCCGTGGGCATCAGGTACAGGTACACCCCCATATTAACAGACCACCAGTCCTACAACACCCGCTAATCAGTGTCACAACCGTAACCCCAATGCCCCGTCCAACGTGACATGCCCAATTGTCCGTTGACTCTCTCTCCCCCCCGCCGGACCCCCCAATCCTCCATTACCACTGAAAGGCCCCAGTGTCACCTCCCAAAGTGCTAAAACCCCCCGAGAAAAACACGACAAACTGAGAAAAATCCCGTGCACTGCGTCGCAAGTCCCAACTTTTAACCCAACTCCGTGTGTATGTGACACGTGTCTGTGTGAGTTTTGTGTTCGTCATGTCGTAGTGGGACTGCGGCCTAGAATTCATGGAAGTGCAATGTGAGATGAGCTGTGGAAATTCAACGTTCTCTCGGTGAGGGTAAGTCCATAAAAATTATTATCCCCCCGGAATTTCACCGAAATCCCCTCGATCTTTGTCTGCCTCACCGAAAAATCCGGAGGCCCCAGAGGAACCAGAAATAATAAAAATGGTGGGTGCTAAGTGGCCTGAGGTGTTTGTGGCCTGTGTGCAGGCCTCGAGAGAGCGTTTTCACCGTTTCTCGGAAAAAATATTCCCACCCATTCGACCAACAACTGATTTTTCTCGGTAAATCGGGCATGGATGGGGCGCCATAGCAAGACTTGTATTTTTCTCGTGCTGTAAGAAACTTTATGTTTTCATACGGATTGTGGATGTGCACGGGTTATCATTGGGACTAGTCGGGAATTTTTAATGCCAGGGTATTGGTGAGGGGGATTTATACGACTTTGTAACTATCGTGCGACTGTGTGAGGGGGGGGGAGGCGTGCATGTACGCGGGATTCACACATTCTTACGCATCAGACGCAAGCGAGGAAGATGTTTATCTCCGTTTTCACGACTTGTACGAGTGAACGGGTGGGTAGTTCG
>NW_021680986.1:6079-9039 GCF_001412515.2 Diachasma alloeum
TGGGGGGGGGGGGGGGAAGTAGTTGGGTAGTTGTGTTGGGTCTTTATGGGTGAGGAAAAATCGAGGAAAAAATCGCGCGGGGAGCGGAGGGTTCGGGAGGGTGTTTTTCTCGGGTTTTTGAGTCGCGTGTTTGCTGCAGGAGATGTTGCTGTTTGATGGGCCGAGTTCGGAAATCCCGGAGTGCGTGGGTAATTAGACGGAGTAATGGGGATTTCAGATATCGATAAGCCGTTTTTTAAGGGTTTTTTCGATTTCTTGAGGCTGTTCGGGCGGTTTTAGAGCTTGGGGGGGGGGCAGACTAGGTTTAACCAGTTTCAGTCAGCAAATTTGGGAATTGAATTGCGTGAGGAAAATTTGAATTAGCAGGAATGTTATTGAAATTGTTTTACGCGGAATTATTCGTTTTTTATACATTTGTTGTTTATCAATAATTGGAATTGTTTAAACTTTCGGAAGTCTTCTTGAGTCTTTCTTGAGGATAAGATCGATTTCTGCAAACTTTCTAATTTTTTTCAGATTTTTACAATATTTTTTAACGGTTCGATATCGAGATTCAAGTTCAGAACTGCAAATTTTGAAAATAAAACGAGTTTTTAATGTCTGGAAACACATTCGTTGTTTATAAATAAATAATTGAAATTGTTTGAACTCACGGAAATATTATTTTTTTAAGTATGAAATCGATTTTGGTTAAATTCTGAATATGAATAAATTTTTTACGATTCCGAATAAATGATGTTCATATGAAAAATTGATTGTTTATAAATTATTTATGGAGAATGCTCGTAATTTTCATAAATTGCTATTTTAATTATTCTATCAATCTTCCTCCGAAAGTAAACTTTATAATTTTTTCGTCAGATTCTTAAAATGTTTTCTAACGGTTCAGTATTGAGATTCAAGTTCAGAACAGCAAATTTTAAAAATAAAATGAGTTTTTAATCCTGGAAACGCATTCGTTGTTTATAAATAAATAATTGACATTGTTTCAACTCTCCGAAATATTACTTTTTTAAGTATGAAATCGATTTTGGTTAAATTCTGAATATGAATAAATTTTTCATGATTCCGAACAAATGATTTTTACATGAAAAATTGATTGATTATAAATTATCTACAGAGAATGCTCGCAATTCTCATAAATTGCTATTTTAATTATTCTATCAATCTTCCTCCGAAAGTAAACTTTATAATTTTTTCGTCAGATTCTTAAAATGTTCTCTAACGGTTCAATATCGAGATTCAACTGAAATCTGATGTTCGACTACAAAAATAGAAAAACACTTCACCGGAGAAAAACTAGTCAAAGTACTTGGATATCCTCAAACTTAAAATTTCCCTTTTGAGCTTAATTCGGAGAATTTGTCGGATTTAGTAGTGTACTACTATTTTTATTCATTTATTTATCGTTGAAAATGGGCTAAATCGAATCTTTCAATTTTATGATTTTCAGTCGTAAAATAATTCCGCCACGAAAGGTCTGAGGATTTCAATTGAAAAAATCCCAAAAAGATCACGTTTTTTCCTCCTAGAGTTTCATTTTTAACACCTCAATCACAATTGATTCCCAAGCACCCATTCAAACGAAGATTTCCCATGCACATCCCCAGAGAAACCTAAACAACTCGTATTTATTTTCCCGAGAATTTAGTTGTACGCTGAAAACTTGAAAATGTACAATGAATAATTCATTTTTGTCAGAGGTTCTTATCCCTTGCCACGTTTATTCCTCCACATGAGCGCTCAATATGCGGGAGATGTTGCCTAAAAGCGTAGAAAATCCTCTCAGCAGCATTCGAGAGCACGGAGCAATATATTCACCTTAAAAAGTGCGTTCTTACGTTATTCCAGGAGATGGATTATGCCTTTTTTGTATGGCACGCCTGCATCTCCGGCGCTTCCGAGGAATAAATAAAACACGAGTGAGCTCTCTTTTCCCTCAGTCATGAATACCGTACGCCGGGGGGGGAAGTAAGCAGATTTATTTCGCTCAGTTCCTCGGAGCATTGAATGATCTTCCGATTATTCCCATTCACTTTTAATCAATGATAACGAGAATAATCGCTCGCGTTGGATAAAAAACCGTTCGTTTCGAGGGATCTCCAGTTCCGTGAAGAGTTTCGTTGATGTTGAAAAAGATTTCTTTGATATTGTTGTCCAATGGAATGACAATTTCAATCGCTCTCCCCCACCATGGGACCTCCTGTGGACCCATGCACTCGTTGATGGTGTCACGTTGGATTTAGTATTGAGAGAGACTTTGAGAGACCACCGTCAGTATTTTAATTCGACAGAACTTGCATACTCTTATATTCCCCCGTCAATGTTTCGTGTCGAAAATTCTTTTATCTAATCGTTGAAGAGAAGATTATTGATCTGTACGGTTTTTGAAATTATATAATTTGGCTTTTCTCGCGTAAAAATCGCGATATGTCCGGAACTACTGGGTTTATCGAGATATGTCATAAGATCTTTTTTGTGGAGAATTGAATTTCCAACAAAAAATCTCTTCTGACATTTATCGAAATAGCCAATCATTCCGGAGATATTTCGAATCTATTGTTCGTAAAAAAAACGACGAATTCTTTTTTTTTTTAGAATTTGATAGACAGCTGTATTTAAATTTTATAGAACTTCGTATTTACCCTTGCATAGATTCTTACAATCCCTCTATCAACGTTTCGTGTTAAAGTACCTTTTATTTCATTGTTGAAGATGGGGGGGATGAATCTGTGTTTTTTGAAATTATATAATTTGGTTTTTCTCCGGAAAAATCGCGATATCTCCGAAACTACTGGGTTTATCGAGATATGTCATGAAATCTTTTTTGTGGAGAATTGAATTTCCAACAAAAAATCTCTCCTGACATTTATCAAAATAGCCAGTCGTTCCGGAGATATTTCGAATCTGTTTTTCGTAACAAAAAAACGACCACTTTTTTTTTTTTTTTTTTTTTTTTT
>NW_021680986.1:9230-67837 GCF_001412515.2 Diachasma alloeum
AGAACTTCATATTTACCCTTGCATAGACTCTTACAATCCCTCTATCAACGTTTCGTGTTAAAAAACCTTTTATTTAATCGTTGAAGATAGGAGGATGAATCTGCATATTTTTTTAAATGACCTAATTTGATTTTTCTCGCAATATCTCCGAAACTACTGGGTTTATCGAGAAATGTCATAACATCTTTTTTGTGGAGAATTGAATTTCCAACAAAAAATCTCTCTTGACATTTACCGAAACAGCCACTCGTTCCGGAGATATTTCCATTTTTCTTTTCCCCAAGACTTCTGCATTCGATAAAAAGCGAGTTATTGTTGACATTTTTTCAGTGATGGGAGAGGGAAAATGGAGACACCAGTGTGGTCAACCGGAGGAATGTCTCCTACAAAAAGCAATTTACCGACGCTAAACTATGAGAATACCCCCGACAATAAAAGTCGGAGTATGTCTCAGTCAGAGGCGTCCAGAAGGACTCATCTCAGATCGACATGTGGTTCCACAAGTCGTGTGAGAAACAAAATCAAACGTCACGATCGAATTACTCACGGTGTAACGAGTGCCCACTCCAGTGACAAAAGACAATTGAAGGGGTTTAATGATTCACCGAGTTTTAATACTAGTTTTAGCTGTAATGGTGCGGACAGAACGATTGAATCTGACAGTGTCACCAGTGTGTGTGGAATTAAGTTAAGACGTATGTTCAAGTGTTACCGAAATTCTCCACTCAATCATCTTTGGAAGTCACTTGTATTCATATTATTCAGCTTAATATGCATCTCGGCGACGGACCAGTGCGCTCTGGGCCTGAAAACACCAGGACGTGAGTAAATTATTGTGATTAAATAATGTAATTCAATTTTCACGTCACCAAAATATCCCAATTTCGATTCTAAAATCTCCCCATAGCCTCAGTCCTCATTTTACCCTTCAACTTTAACTCTAGTCTAGTCACCAAACGCGGCCCTGCGATTGGTCACCTCCGCGGGGATTCCCCGCCGTGTTATTTAGGCTCCAGCGTTGCCGAATTCACTCTACACTCCCCGGACGCGTTTAGCCAGTTTCCTGCAACGTCGCGTCACGGGCCATTTCATTTATCATGGGAAAAAATAATTGATCGGTCCGAAATAATGTGTTTTCTTCAGGAATCGTGGGAAATATGTTGCTCTAAAAACTACTATTATTTTTTAGACCCTTCAATTGACGAAGAAAATTTTTTTTTATGAATAATTTTGGTAGAGCTTTCTTCAATTTCTTTGGATCGCATAAAAGATCTGAAGATATGAAAAATCATGTAAAATCAATTTATCTGTGTTTATATATTTCTGCTGAATGAACTGAATAAATCCTCTTAAGGGTTTGGAAGATGTAATAAAAAAAATTGAATTTTTCCGGTTAGCAAGTCAATTGTAATTGAAGAAAAACGACGCGCGTCGGGTTTCCCTCATAAGGTGACTAATCTAGGGCTCAAATTACCCTAAATTCATTCATCCCGTAATGCCCAAGAACACGAGACTCATCTTCGAAAAAAATCATTAGCACAATTTAGTTTAATTAAAATTGGGCTATTCGTCCGTTGGATGCCCCTAAATTCATCCAAATCATGCGACTTCAGTGTGTAAGTAAGGATTTCTTATTTGATTCAAACAATTAATTAACAAATAATTTCCTATTTGACGCAACCAGTTATTCTCGCCTGCATCACCACATGAGAATAGAAAAACTCAATAATGTATGAGAACGCAATAAATTGAGTCATTTAGGCTCTTCTGGGTGTTGTTATCTTCGGAAAAGCCTCAAAATGCCCCTAAATTCATCCAAATCATGCGACTCCATCACCACCGATTGAACATTCAATCACCTCAACACTTCGATATCCTCCAAAAATGACTCGCCTCACTGAAACAGCGCATATCAGGAAATGTCATGAAAGCATTTCTCATTTGATTCAAACAATTAATTAACAAATAATTTCCTATTTGACGCAAACAGTTATTCTCGCCTGCATCACCACATGAGAATAGAAAAACACAATAACGTATGAGAACGCAATAAATTGAGTCATTTAGGCTCTTCTGGGTGTTGTTATCTTCGGAAAAGCCTCAAAATGCCCCTAAATTCATCCAAATCATGCGACTCCATCGCCACCGATTGAACATTCACCTCAACACCTCGATGTCCTCCAAAAATGACTCGCCTCACTGAAACAGCGCATATCAGGAAATTTCATGAAAGCATTTCTCATTTGATTCAAACAATTAATTAACAAATAATTTCCTATTTGACGCAAACAGTTATTCTCGCCTGCATCACCACATGAGAATAGAAAAACTCAATAATGTATGAGAACGCAATAAATTGAGTCATTTAGGCTCTTCTGGGTGTTGTTATCTTCGGAAACGCCTCAAAATGCCCCTAAATTCATCCAAATCATGCGACTCCATCGCCACCGATTGAACATTCACCTCAACACCTCGATGTCCTCCAAAAATAACTCGCCTCACTGAAACAGCGCATATCCCCTTATCTCTCATTTTGGAATTCTCAGCTTCGCGCTAAATGCATACATCCACACACAATACCGTCTCCAAGTACAGTTATCATGAAATATTCCCAGCCGACACCTGAAACCCCCCCACAATTGCGAAATAAATTTGAACGCGATAGTCCTTTGTCCCGAATTGAATCGAGAACAATCGTAATGACAAGTTGTTTTCTGTTAAATCAAGTGTTTTACCCGAACGAATAAATGTTCACAGGAACCTGGCCAGCAGGTGACATTGTCCTCGAGGTGGGCCGACCCCTCAGAATTCTCTGTATGCTGAATAAGACGTACATTGATGCAGAATTCCCTGGTAAAAATGCATCGGATCTGATATTCTTCCGCAGTAACAGGGAAATGGAGCCCGAGTTCATCAAAATAATAAATGAAACGACAATTGAGATGTTTGTCGAGAAGCCACCACCATCTAAAGACATGTATTACTGCAAACTGAGGCTCAACGATGGCTACAGCAAGAAGTACGAGGCTGTATGCCTCAATAACGTCGTAATTGGATGTGAGTAAATAGATATATTCTCATTCCTCGTAGCAATGACCATATCAATAGCCTCGGTTTATCGTTCCTCGGGGTCGAGAGACTGAGAGACCGCACTGAATTTCTCAAAGGCTATGGAATTTTCATGTTTTTCTCGAATTTGAAGAATTCTGTTGTTGTGCTCGGCTTCACCAAGGTCTAGAGGTTTGACTATTCATCGCGTTATCGCTGTCTTTATTCATTATTTTTGCGGATAACTCGAGACACCGCGCCATCGGTGGTATAATAATCAGCGAGGTATTGAATATTCAGGAAATTATTGACAGAGAAGTCAAGTCATTTATCAAATTAAGAAATTTTTTGCTTTTTATTTATTTATTCGTCCCATGTGTATTCTCTCGGGTTTTTACATTTTCTTTCATATACCCATCAAATTTTTCAAGATATACGGGTAAAAAAAATTAATAATAAGGTCAAGTTAGGACATTGCCAAACAATGAAAACACCCAGAGCCCTCTTCTCTCTTCAGTTGCGTTGAGAACGTTGACGTTACGAAATTTAATGTTTTCTTCTCAAAAGAATTCATTTGAAATTTCTTCGTTCCGTTTCATCGGTTCATCAGTCCATTGGGGATTAATCTCAAAGTGTTATTTTTTTAACAACGGGTTTACTCTAGAAATTGAAAGACTTCATTGAATAAATTAAATAATAATAATAATAACAATAAGAATAAGAATAAACAGAATAATTATTAGGGCATTTTTATAATTTCTTCAATTCCCATGAGAGAATTCATTAATTATCTTCATATATCTCAAGTGGACTATTAATTATAGTATCACTATTCTCGTTACTCATTATTTTCGCGAATAACTGTAGACGACGTACGTCATTTGCCAAGAATCACTTCTGCTGGCAAAGAACTAAGTTTTGAAATTGCGAAATTCGTTGTTGTATTCTGAAAATAATAAAAGGACGAATCATTCATTCAAACTTCATTTTACACTTGTTCATTCTGTTTCATCTTAATTCGGGATTAATCTGAAAATTTTATTTTTCAATAGAGTTGTTCTAGTCGAGAAACTTTAAAAACTCAATGAATTCTCAAAACCGAGGAGTTAAAATTCTTCATAATGTCCTCAATTCCCTAGACAGAGTTCATTCATTAGATTTATCTATCACAAGGTCGAAAGGTTTTCCCTCGGCGGGGAACAAGTCGCTTATTATCTCATCGCAACTCTCGTTACTCATTATTTTCATGAGTATCTGTAGACGATCGACGTCATTGTCCACACAATACCCTCAGTGAGGCACCGCATTGAGGAAGTTACCGATAAACAGTTTACATTCCATGGGATATCGTTGAGAGGGCCCCTGTTAGCATTCATGAAGTCATCAATAATATCGATTACCGCTTTCACCGTATTTCATAGAATTCAGGATTGTTTGTTCCCTCGATAATCCGTATTGATGACATGAATAAGGAAATGAAATCGTAATATTCCGACCACTGCTTCTTGTAATATTATGGAAACTAGTGTGTAGTGGCCCGTCTTACGGCGGCTCAATTTTTTTCTTTGGAGTCGACATTTCGACGAGAAATGCTAGAACATTCTAGAATGATTTTTATAAATGTTTAGGGGGTTTCAGAGCAGTTTGGGATATGATAGAATGAATGATCAAGGCTTGAAAAAATGGAGAGCTTTCGAGACCATTGCCGAATTCACCAGAACATTCTGTACAGCTCTGGATTTTTCTAGAATTTTCTAGAACTAGAACTGTGCGCGCGCTATCGCGCGCTTATCTATTCGTTGTGAACATGAAGAAATCGAATTTATTAAACTTCATATACTCACAGATATTTTATAAATATTGATAATGACTTGAAGAGAATTAAGAGAATGAAGACTGAAACATCAATGAATAATTTTTAATCCTCGATTAATTCTTTTTTTGACTTTTTAAAATAATCTGAGTAAAATCTATAATTGTTGAAAAATGAGGGGAGGGTTATGAAATGATTTCCTAGAGAACTGAAACAATTTCTTGAATTCTTTGGAAAATTTCAGTTTTCCAGATAACCGTAGATCTCCAAAGATTTTTCTCGAATTACTTGGGAAACCGAAGAATTTTCATGAATTTTGTAGAGTTTAGAATTTATGTATGAAAATCTGAGAAGCAAGAATTGATCATTTTTGCGGATGATAAATACGAAAAAATTAAAATTTGGGAAGTGAAGAATAATTTGTGAGTTAAAAAAATTTAGAAATGCTGTTTTTTTTCTCATGATCAACAATTAAGCAATTTAGATGTGTTTTGATATAAAGATAAACTTCACACATGAAAAAAATTAAAAATACTAAATGTGAGGAATTAACCACAATTAAGTATTATTAATTAAGACACAATTAAGGATTAGTAAACACAATTTAATACAATTAAATATTATCTTCCAGCCAAACCGAAAGAGCCCCAAAACTTCACGTGCGTATCGAATAACTGGGAGAACATGACGTGTACGTGGGATCCAGTGCCCAATTACGTTGAGACTCGTTTCTCTCTTGCCTTCAAATTGCTGGGACGCGCTGGTGGACGCAAGCTCTATCCCTGCCCGAAGGAGAAGGAGGACCAGAAACCACTGGCGAAAAATCGATGCTACTGGGATACATCGACGAATCCGATCTATCGGCAGCCCTACGAGTACTACATCTTCAATCTTACTGCTGAGAATGTCCTTGGGAATATATCTGTATTGTACAAATTCCACCACTATGCTCATGGTGAGTGATGCCTTCAATTTCGTCAGTTTCTCGGTCAAAGGGGAGAAGATTAATTGATTTAATTAAGAAGATTAATTTTAATTTTAACTATTCATTTTGAGAGTGAATGGATTGAGGGGAAAAAATGAATTCTGGCTAAAATTCATTCGGCGGTTTCTAGCTAAACGTCAGATATTTTTCATATCTGTTCCAAAAATTTAGCTGTCTTCCAGTTTTATCACATCACAACTGAATTATCAAATTGAAATTTCGTTAACAGTGATTCCAGCAAAGCCATCGAATCTCACAGTGGTAAATAAAACATCAGACAGCGTTCTTCTTCACTGGAGCGTGCCATTTCCAATGCAGAATTTTCCACCGGGTCTGCATCACCGAGTGACTTATCAGCACCAATGGGACTCCAGAAAAACTTGGCAGGTGTGCAAACTCGAAAATAATTCCTCTGTCCATAATTCAGTGGCGAAGTGGTAAAAGGAGATGAGCGCATTTTTTATTTATTTTTTAAAATTCGGATTATCTTGGTGAAGAGTGATTTTAGGAGATAATATCAAGAGAGCTTTTTTGTAGCTGATTTAATTTCCGACAAAAAATGTGTTTTGACATTATCACCGAAAATCACTCCTGACTAAAATAATCCGACGTAAAATGATGTGAAAAATGCACTCATCTCCTTTTACCACTTCGCTACTGAATTCAATGCAATTGTCGTGCAATAATCGCTCAATACTGTTGATGCATTAGGCGGAAGACAATCGAACGTAAACAGCATGATAAATGCTGTTCAAGTTTACCAGAAATGCACGTGTATCGTGTTTATTAGAAAACTGATAAAGTCAACTTCCTGTGAAGCCAATTTCGTATCGTATTTTCAAGTTCAGAAAGCGTGATTATTTTTCTCTATGCTCTTGATATATAGGGAATTTATCTGGGGGTGCTTGTGTGGGAGAGCGATACCGAGGAATGAGATTTTATTTTGTTTTTTTTTTAAATGGATAATATGCAGGAGCAACTGGGAGATAGAGTGGATGATTACTTTTCTCTATGTTTTTGATATGTGGAGAGTTTTTCTGGGGAGAGATTGTGTGGGAGAACAATACCCAGGAATGAGATTTTTTTTATCATTCCCTAGGTAATCAACATCACGAATGATATCCACATGTACAAGAAACACTTCAATTTGACGGATCTCCAATTTGCAAATACTCTGTACGATGTCAGGGTTTTTATGAAGAGCGCTGTGGCTATTGGAGAGGATAAGTGGGGTCAATTCAGCGATGTCACGTTTAGAACACCACCGAGACGTGAGTTTTGTTGTATTTTTCATTTTTCGTGGTGATTTGGGAATTTAACTCCATCCGGAAGCCGTAGTAAATAAATTTAACTTCATGTGTTTCTTTTTTTAATGATATTAATGATATTATGATTTATTAATTGAAATTTGCAATTGATGATGAATTGAATATTTAATAATATGAGTCTATGAATTTTTCATTAAGTAAATAATTCTAATTCCTTAAAAGGGATTACCAATTGGCCAAATAATCGGCAATCTTCCTACCTAAATTATTGATCAGTAAAATAGTTCAGAATTTGAATATTTAAATTGATGATTACTAAAATAATTGAAAATTTAAGAGTGATCTTAACTAAACGACAGCTTCAAAATTTAATGATAATTATGATTTACGAGTACGGCTATCCCTGGGTAGTACTACGACCTGAAAAAATAGAAGAATTACAAATTTACATTGGCCGTGTTTTTTAAAGACAAACGATAAGATTCATGAAGTTTTTAAGCTTCTGGCGCAGAAATTAATTTTCAATTTGACACATATTTTATTTAAATACATTATGGTTAGGGCTGTCTATTTACATCTTTCCCTGACAGCTCCAATGAATTCATGATAGATTTTCTTATTGACTAGTTTTGATGTTTGACTAAATTATGCACCTGAAGAGGAATGCCTTGAGCATGCCAAACCTAGTGCAATCGAATTAGTAAATTTGCAATGAATTATTGCTGCTGAGCTGAACATGGCCCAAATGAATGTCAGCAATTTCAAAACAAATGGTCGAGAACAACAATTTCCGTTATAAGAAGTATAATGCTTATTTATAAAAAAAAATGCAATTGTCCGCTTGTTTTAAACTCTTCATTGCGCAAAAAAAAATGAAAATTTTCTTCGTCAGTACCTGGCCTGCCTCCACGCACGGACATCGGTAGTTTCGAGATAACCGAGAACAGTGCAAACAGGGATGTCTATTTGTACTGGAAATCGATTCCCCCGTATCTGGAAAACGGTGACAACTTCAGATACCAAGTGGCCCACGTGGAGGAGAACGGCAGAACATCGCTGATAGAGCCCAACGAAACAACCCGAACCTACGCCAAGTTCAAGGGCATCAGTTTCAACAGCTATCGATTTGAATTGGTTACGGCTAATGTCGTCGGTGCGAATCCAGAGAAAGCTGTCATCTTCGTACCGAGTCGCTTCGGGATACCGCGAGAGCCCCTGGCCTTCACGAAAATCGCATTTGAAGATGGATTGTACGAACTGTCGTGGAAGCCTCCTATAATGAATGCTGAGATCACCAATTACACGATCTTTTGGTGCGATAATGAACGAGATCGGCCATATCAGTGCACTGTGAGTATAGCATTCTTCCTATTCATCAACCCCAGAATAATTTCAATAAATTACATCTCATTTCAATGTCTTGAAAATAAAATCGTCAACTTATTGACGATTAAAATTACTTCATTCTCTTTTTCAGTAGAATTTTCAACTAGATATTCAATAATTTAAATCCTCGGGGTTCCCTCGATACAAAAATCAGATGAAGAGTACCAAATTTATATTAGTTTAAACAGAAAAAAAATCTATCCATCTTTATTGACTCAATATGTCCTGACCCAACGATTCAATTTCAATAAATCAAACCTCATTTAGAACCCTTTAAAAAACACTTCAAAATGGAACAAAAATCGTTAAAATTCACTCTGTCAGTCCCCACAAGAATACCAAATTTATATTAGTTTAAGCAGAAAAAAAATCCATCCATCCTTATTGACTCAATATGTCCTGACCCAACGATTCAATTTCAATAAATCAAACCTCATTTAAAACCCTTTAAAAAACACTCCAAAATGAAACAAAAATCGTGAAAATTCACTCTGCCAGTCCCCACAAGAATACCAAATTTATATTAGTTTAAACAGAAAAAAAATCCATCCATCCTTATTGACTCAATATGTCCTGACCCAACGATTCAATTTCAATAAATCAAACCTCATTTAAAACCCTTTAAAAAACACTCCAAAATGAAACAAAAATCGTTAAAATTCACTCTGCCAGTCCCCACAAGAATACCAAATTTATATTAGTTTAAGCAGAAAAAAAATCCATCCATCCTTATTGACTCAATATGTCCTGACCCAACGATTCAATTTCAATAAATCAAACCTCATTTAAAACCCTTTAAAAAACACTCCAAAATGAAACAAAAATCGTTAAAATTCACTCTGCCAGTCCCCACAAGAATACCAAATTTATATTAGTTTAAGCAGAAAAAAAATCCATCCATCCTTATTGACTCAATATGTCCTGACCCAACGATTCAATTTCAATAAATCAAACCTCATTTAAAACCCTTTAAAAAACACTCCAAAATGAAACAAAAATCGTTAAAATTCACTCTGCCAGTCCCCACAAGAATACCAAATTTATATTAGTTTAAGCAGAAAAAAAATCCATCCATCCTTATTGACTCAATATGTCCTGACCCAACGATTCAATTTCAATAAATCAAACCTCATTTAAAACCCTTTAAAAAACACTTCAAAATGAAACAAAAATCGTTAAAATTCACTCTGCCAGTCCCCACAAGAATACCAAATTTATATTAGTTTAAGCAGAAAAAAAATCCATCCATCCTTATTGACTCAATATGTCCTGACCCAACGATTCAATTTCAATAAATCAAACCTCATTTAAAACCCTTTAAAAAACACTCCAAAATGAAACAAAAATCGTTAAAATTCACTCTGCCAGTCCCCACAAGAATACCAAATTTATATTAGTTTAAGCAGAAAAAAAATCCATCCATCCTTATTGACTCAATATGTCCTGACCCAACGATTCAATTTCAATAAATCAAACCTCATTTAAAACCCTTTAAAAAACACTCCAAAATGAAACAAAAATCGTTAAAATTCACTCTGCCAGTCCCCACAAGAATACCAAATTTATATTAGTTTAAGCAGAAAAAAAATCCATCCATCCTTATTGACTCAATATGTCCTGACCCAACGATTCAATTTCAATAAATCAAACCTCATTTAAAACCCTTTAAAAAACACTCCAAAATGAAACAAAAATCGTTAAAATTCACTCTGCCAGTCCCCACAAGAATACCAAATTTATATTAGTTTAAGCAGAAAAAAAATCCATCCATCCTTATTGACTCAATATGTCCTGACCCAACGATTCAATTTCAATAAATCAAACCTCATTTAAAACCCTTTAAAAAACACTCCAAAATGAAACAAAAATCGTTAAAATTCACTCTGCCAGTCCCCACAAGAATACCAAATTTATATTAGTTTAAGCAGAAAAAAAATCCATCCATCCTTATTGACTCAATATGTCCTGACCCAACGATTCAATTTCAATAAATCAAACCTCATTTAAAACCCTTTAAAAAACACTCCAAAATGAAACAAAAATCGTTAAAATTCACTCTGCCAGTCCCCACAAGAATACCAAATTTATATTAGTTTAAGCAGAAAAAAAATCCATCCATCCTTATTGACTCAATATGTCCTGACCCAACGATTCAATTTCAATAAATCAAACCTCATTTAAAACCCTTTAAAAAACACTCCAAAATGAAACAAAAATCGTTAAAATTCACTCTGCCAGTCCCCACAAGAATACCAAATTTATATTAGTTTAAGCAGAAAAAAAATCCATCCATCCTTATTGACTCAATATGTCCTGACCCAACGATTCAATTTCAATAAATCAAACCTCATTTAAAACCCTTTAAAAAACACTCCAAAATGAAACAAAAATCGTTAAAATTCACTCTGCCAGTCCCCACAAGAATACCAAATTTATATTAGTTTAAGCAGAAAAAAAATCCATCCATCCTTATTGACTCAATATGTCCTGACCCAACGATTCAATTTCAATAAATCAAACCTCATTTAAAACCCTTTAAAAAACACTCCAAAATGAAACAAAAATCGTTAAAATTCACTCTGCCAGTCCCCACAAGAATACCAAATTTATATTAGTTTAAGCAGAAAAAAAATCCATCCATCCTTATTGACTCAATATGTCCTGACCCAACGATTCAATTTCAATAAATCAAACCTCATTTAAAACCCTTTAAAAAACACTCCAAAATGAAACAAAAATCGTTAAAATTCACTCTGCCAGTCCCCACAAGAATACCAAATTTATATTAGTTTAAGCAGAAAAAAAATCCATCCATCCTTATTGACTCAATATGTCCTGACCCAACGATTCAATTTCAATAAATCAAACCTCATTTAAAACCCTTTAAAAAACACTCCAAAATGAAACAAAAATCGTTAAAATTCACTCTGCCAGTCCCCACAAGAATACCAAATTTATATTAGTTTAAGCAGAAAAAAAATCCATCCATCCTTATTGACTCAATATGTCCTGACCCAACGATTCAATTTCAATAAATCAAACCTCATTTAAAACCCTTTAAAAAACACTCCAAAATGAAACAAAAATCGTTAAAATTCACTCTGCCAGTCCCCACAAGAATACCAAATTTATATTAGTTTAAGCAGAAAAAAAATCCATCCATCCTTATTGACTCAATATGTCCTGACCCAACGATTCAATTTCAATAAATCAAACCTCATTTAAAACCCTTTAAAAAACACTCCAAAATGAAACAAAAATCGTTAAAATTCACTCTGCCAGTCCCCACAAGAATACCAAATTTATATTAGTTTAAGCAGAAAAAAAATCCATCCATCCTTATTGACTCAATATGTCCTGACCCAACGATTCAATTTCAATAAATCAAACCTCATTTAAAACCCTTTAAAAAACACTCCAAAATGAAACAAAAATCGTTAAAATTCACTCTGCCAGTCCCCACAAGAATACCAAATTTATATTAGTTTAAGCAGAAAAAAAATCCATCCATCCTTATTGACTCAATATGTCCTGACCCAACGATTCAATTTCAATAAATCAAACCTCATTTAAAACCCTTTAAAAAACACTCCAAAATGAAACAAAAATCGTTAAAATTCACTCTGCCAGTCCCCACAAGAATACCAAATTTATATTAGTTTAAGCAGAAAAAAAATCCATCCATCCTTATTGACTCAATATGTCCTGACCCAACGATTCAATTTCAATAAATCAAACCTCATTTAAAACCCTTTAAAAAACACTCCAAAATGAAACAAAAATCGTTAAAATTCACTCTGCCAGTCCCCACAAGAATACCAAATTTATATTAGTTTAAGCAGAAAAAAAATCCATCCATCCTTATTGACTCAATATGTCCTGACCCAACGATTCAATTTCAATAAATCAAACCTCATTTAAAACCCTTTAAAAAACACTCCAAAATGAAACAAAAATCGTTAAAATTCACTCTGCCAGTCCCCACAAGAATACCAAATTTATATTAGTTTAAGCAGAAAAAAAATCCATCCATCCTTATTGACTCAATATGTCCTGACCCAACGATTCAATTTCAATAAATCAAACCTCATTTAAAACCCTTTAAAAAACACTCCAAAATGAAACAAAAATCGTTAAAATTCACTCTGCCAGTCCCCACAAGAATACCAAATTTATATTAGTTTAAGCAGAAAAAAAATCCATCCATCCTTATTGACTCAATATGTCCTGACCCAACGATTCAATTTCAATAAATCAAACCTCATTTAAAACCCTTTAAAAAACACTCCAAAATGAAACAAAAATCGTTAAAATTCACTCTGCCAGTCCCCACAAGAATACCAAATTTATATTAGTTTAAGCAGAAAAAAAATCCATCCATCCTTATTGACTCAATATGTCCTGACCCAACGATTCAATTTCAATAAATCAAACCTCATTTAAAACCCTTTAAAAAACACTCCAAAATGAAACAAAAATCGTTAAAATTCACTCTGCCAGTCCCCACAAGAATACCAAATTTATATTAGTTTAAGCAGAAAAAAAATCCATCCATCCTTATTGACTCAATATGTCCTGACCCAACGATTCAATTTCAATAAATCAAACCTCATTTAAAACCCTTTAAAAAACACTCCAAAATGAAACAAAAATCGTTAAAATTCACTCTGCCAGTCCCCACAAGAATACCAAATTTATATTAGTTTAAGCAGAAAAAAAATCCATCCATCCTTATTGACTCAATATGTCCTGACCCAACGATTCAATTTCAATAAATCAAACCTCATTTAAAACCCTTTAAAAAACACTCCAAAATGAAACAAAAATCGTTAAAATTCACTCTGCCAGTCCCCACAAGAATACCAAATTTATATTAGTTTAAGCAGAAAAAAAATCCATCCATCCTTATTGACTCAATATGTCCTGACCCAACGATTCAATTTCAATAAATCAAACCTCATTTAAAACCCTTTAAAAAACACTCCAAAATGAAACAAAAATCGTTAAAATTCACTCTGCCAGTCCCCACAAGAATACCAAATTTATATTAGTTTAAGCAGAAAAAAAATCCATCCATCCTTATTGACTCAATATGTCCTGACCCAACGATTCAATTTCAATAAATCAAACCTCATTTAAAACCCTCTAAAAAACACTTCAAAATGAAACAAAAATCGTTAAAATTCACTCTGCCAGTCCCCACTTATCGACGACTAAATTTCCTTAATTTTCATTTCCGAAGAATTTTAAACTAAAAATTGAATAATATGAATCCTCAGGGTTTCCTCGACTGGGTGCACGTCTCCTCCTCAACAACAATCTACAACATGACAGTCCCCGACCCCCAGAAGGTCTACCAATTCGCAATATCCGCGAATACGAAGCACGCCTCGAGTGGAATGGTGTGGGCCTCCTGCACAGTGATCCACAACAAAGTCGTAGGCAAGATGAAATCAGTCTGGATAAATCGAATAGGCTCGGACTTCATAGAAGTCGGTTGGAAGCTCGAGTGCTCCGACCGCATAGGCATCGTCGAGGGCTTCAACATCTACTACTGCCCGATAATAACCCCCTACAACCTCAACTGCAAGGGTCCAAAGCTGAACACAACAATCAGGGCTGATCCCCACACGATTCACGGCACGGTGACAGGATTGAAACCCTACACGACCTACATGATATCAGTGGCTGTTCTGACGAAGAGTGGAGAGGGCCTGCACAGCGATGCCCTCTACAACACGACGATGGAGGCTGCACCGACACCTCCACGCAACGTAGTCATCTCCAATGTCACCAACTCGACGATGTTGGTCTCCTGGGAGCCCCCAGCAGCTATGAACGGAGTCCTGCGGTATTACGAGGTCCACTACAGTGGAAATGTCGAACAGGTGGGGAATGAATTTTTTTTTACTGCTTTCACTGCATTTCGGAGGAAAATATCAAATTTTTTTAGCACCAACTCAGTTCGCTCTACGAAAAAGATTGTGACAAGTTATAATCTTTCCATAATTATTCACAAATTCCCTAATAATCCTAAACAAAACATCATTAAATTTCACAGAAATTAATCAATTCAGTAGCGAAGTGGCCATACGGTTTAAGTTAATTTTGATTATTGGCCAGTTTTCAATGGATATCTCGGAATCTAAGGAAGATAGCAATATTTTGGCAATAAACTTTTTTGTAGAGCCGATTGAGAGCTACAAAAAATATAATAACGATAATCTCGCTATCTCCATTAAATTCGTAAATATTCCTCAAAAACTGAACTGAGAGATAAGTCGACTTGAACCGTTTTACCACTTCGCTACTGAATTTTAAATAGAGTCATTCATATTTTCATGAGTCGATGCATAGCATCACGATTTAACCCCAAGATGAATAACCCCCGAAATTTGTTTTTCAATTGTATTCTAAAAAATTTATTTTTCAAACTCCCCCAGGTGGAGGAATCGACGCACGTCCAGTTGAAGGATCTCCTGGCCTTCAAGAACTACAGCATCTACGTGACAGCCTGCACAGTTTCCTGCAGTTCAGGTTCCTCAGTAATCCGCACCCAGACCGGAATAGGTCTTCCAGGGAAGATAAACCGAGTTCCCATAGTCCGCTTCATAAACTCGAGTCAAGTCTCAGTGGTGTGGAGCAAGCCGGCAAACCCCGGAGGCAATCTCGAGTACTACCAGGTAGCCTCGAAGTACGGTGACATCCAGAACAGCACGAGAATCCAGTCGAGCATTCCAATACCCGACTGCAAGACCGAGGGGAGAAATACATTGCACGAGTTCACAGTGAGAGCTGTTAACATTGCGCCCAATGGTGTACACCTCTACGGTCCGTGGTCAGAGGCTGGCTCTGGGAATTGCTACAGTGATGGGCCATCCTCGATGATTCTCGTCATCATCTGGGTGATTGGTGTCGTTGGATCGATTGCCTTCATGTTCTGCCTGTTCTACACATCGAAGAGGGTCTGGCTCAAGTACAAGGTAATGCAGGATGTGGAGGTGCAGTTGCCGCCGGGTTTGGCTGGTGAAAAACTCCTCCAGAAAGTTGCTGAACAGCACATCAGGCAGTCGTCAGCTGACTCGAGTGGCTGCTCAAGTGGACAGGAGTCTGTGACGTCTTCCCTCACATCGGACTCACACGTGTCGACCGACAGTGGCACGGAAATTGATCCAGTTGTGTCATCGAATAAATTGCTGGAGTCAACGACAACCTGGGAGTCCTCGAGCCTTCGCCAGAGGAATGTGGGGACAATGAGACCCAGTGGGCAGCCTGATTCAGCCAGATGGGATTCTTACGTCAAGGTGTCCAAGCCTGGAGAGACTGTTGTCGATGATAATTTATCGTTGGCTCGATCAACCCCCAATCTCACTGACTCCTCTGGCTTCATGATGCCTCAGCACACCTGGTCATCCACTGGCTACATCAGCATGCCCTCGTCAGAGGAATTATCCAATAATCCCAGCCCTGTGCCCAAGGATTCCAATGTAGGGGGCTACAGTGTCGTGGGATTGCTTCCAAAATCGCGAGATAAAATCGACAGTTACTCCCAATTGTCCAGTAATTTAGCAGAGGCTAAACCAGCAGCACCTTACGTCAGTCTGGCCTCGCTGGAGGCGAAGCCACGTGAGAAGAAAATCCTTAATAATGTCAAGAACTTGACCAAGTTCATTGATCCACCAAATGTCGAGACACCTTACGTGCAAACTGGACTGATTGATAAATCTATTTCATCGACATCCAGAAAAGCCGAGGTGATGAAGCCATACGTTGCAGTGGGAGCTCTTCCAGATGCTGATAAAAAGGGAAAATTGGTTAAGGATGAGAGGAAACAGCCTCAGGTCCCGGGGACAATTGATGCCAGCACAAAGCCCTATGTTCTAGCTTCTCCAGTGTTCAATGTACTTCACAAGAGTGATGAGGGGGATGAGACTGTTGTGGAGGAGTCACACGAGGATTCATTGTCCTCGGAGTATGGAATGTTCTGGGAGCCAGGGGAGAGCAGAACAGACAGGCGGGACGAGCCGGAGGTGAAGAGCTCTGGTTACGTTGCTGTCAGGGATCTGCAGAAATCCGAGCACCAGGGAATGGCTAAAGTGGCTGGTGGCTTTGGACAGAAGGTGGAGAAGCCCTCGGCAACTGGGGCTGATGAACAGTACAGCAAAGTCACAGTTGCTCCTCACAATATGCAGTGAATTTTACTGGGTGAATGGGTCAGGGGTAGGGATGAAGCGTATCTGTGACACGACATTGAATTCTTTTAGGTATGTTGTATGCACCTGATTATTTTCTGTCGTATTAATGTCGATCTGGGGTTTGTGTGTCCATGACGACGATTTGTAGGGAGCCTCGTCAACAGACTGATTAATTTTCTTATTCTTTTTTGTTTCGATGATTAACGAGGCTGCGAGGCACGTGTTTTTGGTGGGCCGTGGGATTTGGGGGGCTTCTGGGGTTTGGGGGATTCAGATTTGAGGTTTTGTTCTGGAATTGTAGGAATAATTGTTGAGGGACTGACTAATGCTTCTCTTAAGGGGAAACGGAATCCTTCTGTCTATATGAATTTTTTGAGTCATGTTGTCGTCTGCATTTATTAATTTATATCTATGAAATTAGTTCATCGACTCGATCATTCCAGTGCTGAGGCAGTGAAGTAGTTTCATTAATAAAAAATAATAAATGCAGGAAAAAACAATCCTGAAAGTTCATGTAGACAAACAAAAGGTTAACGAAAGGTTTCTAGACATTTCCTTCGAAATCACTGATTAACGAGACTAGTGATAAATTGAGATCTCAATTATTCAACTGGCAATTGAATTTTTCGAAGTTTTAATTCTCTATTTACCTCGAAATTACGAGATTTTCGACTAAAATGTCATCAAACCTTTTTACAAAGATAAAAAAATCAACACATTTCACCACTGAATCCATAAAATGCCAGAAGCCCTCGATAATTTCCTCATTTTTTTCGTTTCCTCAAAAAAAAAATAATCCCAAAACATTCATTAAACGTCCATCCAATGAATCCGGGATTAACTTATCGTGATGAACGATATGATCGACAATTACACTAGATACTCGTTCCCAATAATTGTAACGAAATGAAAAAAAAGAAGTGAACACCCGTGTACATGTACAAAACGAATGACTTTTGTATCATAAATATAATCGTGTTAACATTGACGTGAGTTGAGAGGTAAAAAAAAACAAATCATTTTAACGATTAATTAAAAATGTATAAGATTTAACTAGAGCGTAAGAGTAGTGTTTAATCACTCATCAATCAGATTCCGCACACTTATTCGACAGGCGTTATTGGATACGAGCCGTTTAGTTACTTGAATAATTAGTACCTAGTTGAAATACCCACTCCCCGCATCTTATTTATCATCTCAATACCCACACTTGTTGTTATCTCTTAATAATCTCTTAAGACAGTTGTTAAATTTTCCTTCATCAACAAAATCAACGCGAGAATATCGGCTTGGGTATTTTTGAGAATGTCTTCTGTGCTTTTTTTATTACTTCAATGTCTGTTTTCACGTGTGGAAAACATTTAATGGACACACCTGACGCTTTCTTCAACCAATTCTGTTGAATTTCTATTTGTTTTTTGTACCAATTCTTTTAAAAATTATGCAACTCTCCTGGGCATTTTAAATAGCCATTTTCTCATTAAAAAAATCTTCATGGACATTTTTTTATATGACACATTCTGCTGGAATTTTTTTCTCTGAGAATCCTTGGACAGGATTTTTCTGTTTTTTGGTTTTATCATCAGAAAAAAATCGGCGGAAAAAATATACATTTTCTTATGGAAAATAGTCTGGGCTAAAAATTCTTGGGCATGAATTTCCCAAGTTTTAATCGAATATCTGTCACCAAAGGGTCACGGAAATGTCGCATTATCTTCAATAGAATTGGCGCAAAAACAAATAGAATTTTTTAATAGAATTCCAGTAGAAATTCAATAGCATTTCTTGAGAAAAGCGCTAGGTTTTTCCGTAAATTCATTTCGTGTCTTCGTCAATTAGTAATGCAAGTGAGAGATGTGCAATTGAAAGATGAAAAAACACAATTTTTATCGTTAATTCACCACTGAAATAGCATATTACGAACAACGAAGACTCTTTTCAAATACTGAGGGATAATAGTATCGTGTTAATGCCATTGAAACGTTTAAACTGATGGAAATTGAGGAAAATAAGTGCATATCTGCATAATATAATAAGCTAGTCACTGAGAGGATTCATCAGTCTACGTAACAGGTCCTTCATTTACGGAAAAAAGTGAATAGTGTTGATGGAATTTGAAGAAAAAAAAAATCATGTTTTGAAATTTCAATGGGGTACCGCATGTAGCCTTTATCAAGGTATAATATTCATCTTTTATTTATAATTCAAATGATAATGCCGATAAACTTACCACGTCCACATGATTTGACTAATTCGCCGGAGACTGACGTATTGCTTAAGGCTATAATCATTAAATGACATGAACCATGATTTTTTTTTGCACTGAATTGAGAAATTTCTGGCCTTTGGAGGATAAATTGTGTTACAAAACGGTGGAGAATTGATGCATCAATTTATGGAATTCATTTTCCCACTGGAAGGATGAGGAGGAGTGAACTTCTTCAGTCGATATCTCTCGAACAAACGATGCGATTTGAACGACTCTCGTGTCATTTTAAAGTTCACGAAAATACCTTCAGAATGAAAAAAAAATCGTTGAATTCGACTCTGCCGATCTCGAGATATTGACGAAGGTGTTCATTTGAGGCCCCAAATTCAGCTCAATGAGAAGTGAATTCCAGGTGCGTCGGGAATTTAATGAGAAATCGAATGAAAGTGCCTAGTTTTTACGTCAATAGAGAGTGGTAATGGGTAATAAACCTTATGGTAACATGACATATATTCTCATGAAGAAAAAAAAATTCACTCGTGAATATGCAACATCGAGCAATTGTAAATGTGTTGCGGTAATAAAAGAGCGATGATTATTGTTCGCACCTGTTCTCATTTATTCGTTAAAATTAATCGTATGAAAAAAATTCTAGACTTTATCCACGAGAATCAATTTTACTGTGCCTATTGATACATAGAGAAAGGGTGGAAAGTGAAAACGATATAAATGAAGAAATTGAAGATTTATATTTCGAGAGAGGGGGCTCATTTACAGAAACGAAAAGATGCAACATCAGGTTCAAAAAGTATATCGTAAGTTTTATAGATTTTTCATTGTATATAGGTCGTATTATCATATATTTTTGTTATATATTTATAAATAAAAACAAAAAAAAATGTTAATGTATAATTGCACATTAAAATATACTAGATTGATGGAATAAATTAAGGATAGATGATAATTAAATTCCAATGGTTTTTGGAGGTTTTCATTAGAATAATTAAAACAACAACAAATCGCAGTTGTTAGAGGAACGAATTCCGTAGATATATCAGCGTTTGAATTATCCTTGATTGAAGAAATAATAGAGAAAAAGTGAAATCGTGATTGTGTTAACTTCAGTGCAATGTTCCCTGATTATCTTGTGTACATAGTTTTAATACTTTTAGCCTATTGTCCCCTTTATTTGCTAGAGAGATTGCCCTACTGAAAATTCATGGATTCACTGAACATCATTCAGCAATCAAAAATACAAGGAAAATAATAGTTGAGGGTATTTTTTTCTGCCACAAGTTTGAATATTGTACAGAATCTTGTACATTGTAATATATGTTTCAACTGCATATTCTTTTCCCCCTTGAATTTATTATTTATTTTTTTGTTCACAAAGTAAGGTCTGTTCATCATCATTGTGTTTCTGAAGTATCGTTTTAATCCATTTAATTAGATCGTAATTATCCAATAACGTTTTTAACTGTTAGAAAAAACCACTCAAGGTGCGCCATGAAAAACCTTGCCATCTCGTCTATGTTCTTATATTTCTATTTATAATAATACATTTTTATAATGAAATACTCATTCATCAATAAAGTTATAAGGTTTAACTCAATTTAAGGAGAGAAAATATATTATCTGCAGTAATGTACTTGATTGTTTAATTAATTGCTTTTTCAATTTCGTTAACTCAATTCCTCCATCGGATTTATTAAATTTACGGATTTACGTTTGATATTTATAATGTTTCGTGGTATGTGCAGTCTCCAGCGAGAGAATTGCCAATTCAATTCAGTTAGAGTGATGTTTGTGTGGTGATAATAGGTGGCACGTCTTTTCGACGAGACATTTCAACTGATTTTGTTTTAATGCTAAATTTCGGCTGTATTTAGTGCATTTTGCAACTTGTACTTCTGTTTTTAGAGTTTTTGCTTCCGAAGGAAAGCATTGGATTCGTCAAATCCTAAATTTACAATTTTTTATGTCAGGATAACCAATTTCGGCCTCAGGAGTTCGAATTTGGTATTTTTAGATCATTTAAATGAATCCAATTGGGATTTAGAATATTCTTTTTAATGCCATCTGTTGAAAAAAATATTTTGAAACCAATATTCAGGGAAAGGTAAAAAAAATTAAAATTGGGGTAAGGTTGGCTATGGTGAATAAATGAAAATGACCTGAAATGTCTCCAATTGAAAAGACACGCATAAATAAATGCAACTGATAATTTTGTTCAATGATAATCATGCTGTCGTTTTTATTCACAAATATCTCGTTACAAAAATACCATCATTGTTGTTCGATCTATTTTCTTGTTTCACTTCGAATTCATCAGTGCATTAACCATGAATAGAAATAAAACAAAATTCTCCCACATATTCTCTCACATCTATGGAATTTCATTCAGAAAAATAACAATTTTGGTGATCAATTCCAGTCCCGGTGACACTTCCAGGTATGAAATAATCTAGAAATACTGATCTCGCTTCGTCAAGGCATTCTCATCATGTTTTCATTAACAATTTAGGCCCATGTGCATTACCTGTTCAACCTAATCTATTTTATTTTCAATTGTTTCCGTGATTATGTTGAATTTTCTTACAATCTATGTATGAACTATAAATTATTGACTTGATTTGTGTCCCTGAAATTGAATACTATGGCTCATACTGTTACTCTCGTACCTGAGGCCATTCCCAGCACTGATAGCCTGTCACAATTTCCATCTATCCAATTCGTTTCACGAGTAACTGCATATGGAAAATTTAATGAGTTTCCTTTGACTCTTCACAACCGAGATATTTTTACAACTTCTCTCAATGTGCATGAGCAAATTAATTTAGTCGTTTGTCTTCAACAGTTCATTCAATGGAACACAACTACGTATGTTATTTCTATCGTAAAATATTTTATTGCATCAGTTGTTGATAGTGGGGAATTAAATACTTTCGGGGGCTTTTAATGAACGAAGTAATAAGAGGAGTGGAGAGATGCCCCCATCATGTGGTTCAATAGCATTATGTATGGAGGAGTCCATCGAGAAATTAATTTCGGCGAATAAATTTTTCTCAAACATTTTTCTCTGCTGAATATCTCGCAATTGGAGGGAGATAGCCGAATTTTCGTCAAAATCATTTTTGTGGGAAATCTCAAGAGCAACAAAAAAGGTCCTCTCAAAAATGTGGCTATCCCCTCTGGATTCGGAGATATTCACCAAAAACTGCGGAAGGATTTAATTCCCCCACTTGATTACTGAATAGCTTAATCACTCTACATATGAATTAATTAAAAAACAGATTTCACGAGAATGGGGGAATCGACGGTAGCATCTTATTCGTGAAGAGATGCCATCGTTATGTTCAATTGCATTAAATAACTCGAATTAAGAGAATTGTTGGAATACTTGAAGGGGAACTACTATGCGATATTCATCAGTTTTATGTACACCCGCAGCTTTCCCAGGGAATCTATACTGTGCGGTCTCGATTAATCTCCACTGTATACTTTGATTGGCTTCGATAACATGATTATTTTATTCACTGAACGAGTCATGTATCGATTAGTCCATCGACAACTTTTCTATTGAACAATTCAGTGGCAAAACGAGGTGAATAATGTTTCTAAAACATTCCTCTTTGCTGAATATCTCGGAATGGGAGGGAGATAGAGAAATCTTTGTAGAGATCATTTTTCTAGGGAATTTCAAGAGCTACAAGAAAGGTCCTCTCGAAAATGTTGCTAACCCCTCTGGATTCTGAGATATCCGTCAAAAACTGCGGTAGAAAACTACTGAATTGTTCAATCACTCTGCAATTCCGTTGATGAAAAAACAGATCTCACGATTCATCATCTTCATCTACAAACAGTGAAATTTCGATGGCACTTCCAATTGTAAAAACTATATGCTCTACAGGTAAATCGATTGAAATAGGAATACGAAATGAAAAAAATCGCATTGTCGCATGCGATTTCCGACGTTTTGTCTGCAGTCGATCGATGGAAGTAACTCAACGCTCATGTTCACCTAGTAACTGAAACCGATTAAATGGAAGCCAGGTGAGTTGTTTGTACAGAGAAATGCAGTGAAAGGTAATATTGGTTACCGATAATAATTGGGCTTGAATGGGCCGGCTTTGTTGAGGCCCATGTACTTCGCCTGCTCATCCGTGAGTTCCGTCAGGTGAGCGTCGAATGTCGGCAAATGTAGAGATGCCACGTATTCATCTGTGGGATAAAACAATTCGTCACATTTACGAGTGATTTTAGAAGGAAATGTGAATTTCTCAATACTCGCACATATAATGAAAATATAATGAAAAATATTGACACATTACTAGCTATTAAGCAAAAAATATGTATCTGCGGTGTAAATATTGGTGAAAATAATACTCGTGCCGATCTCTGGTTTAAACATTAACCATTGCAGAAGAAAAAAAAATTTCTCAATTTTTTTTTTCAGAAATTTGTTAATAATTTCAAAAAACAATTGCCCACTGCTCACCCATTTTCTTAGGCAGTAAATAAACATCACTCTTGTAACGTCCCGGCGGTGCATTGAATAATTCAATAAGTGCTAATGCCTGAGTGGCGGCTGTGATGGACACGACGAACGATGGAATACTTGAGCAGGAGAGATTGACGAGGCGGCCTTCAGCCAGGAGCACAATTCTCTTGCCATCAGGCCAAATAACGTGATCCACCTGTGACCGGACTTTCTCCCAAGTCAAGTCTGGAGTTCTTAAGCTATTCTGTTATGATAAAACACAAAGCACTCGTCAATGCCACTGGATTGTTGACTAAATAAGGACAATAATTCGCGATGACGAACGTACAATATCAATTTCGGTGTTACTGTGCCCCATGTTGCACACGACACAGCCGTTTTTCATCTTGTCCATGTGCTCGCGAGTCACAACGTTTTTATTGCCAGTGGCTGTTATAACGATATCCACATTTCTTATTACCTCGTTCAGCTTCATCACACGAAAACCATCCATACTGAAATTGAAAATTCGATTGCGTGATTAAAACAACACGGATGACAAAATTTAGAGAAACTAAACTCAAGTTAGTGTTTTATTGAATTCATAAATGAATAATAATAGAATGAATACTAAACAACACGGATGACAAAATTTAATAAATACTACACTCAAGTTAGCGTTTTATTGAATTTATAAATGAATAATAATAGAATGAACACTAAATAAACAACACGGATGGCGAAATTTAATAAAAACTACACTCAAGTTAGTGTTTTATTGAATTCATAAATGAATAATAATAGAATGAACACTAAATAAACAACACGGATGACAAAATTTAATAAAAACTAAACTCAAGTTAGTGTTTTATTGAATTCATAAATGAATAATAATAGAATGAATACTAAACAACATGGATGACAAAATTTAGAGAAACTAAACTCAAGTTAGTGTTTTATTGAATTTATAAATGAATAATAATAGAATGAATACTGAACAACACTGATGACAAAATTTAATAAAAACTAAACTCAAGTTAGTGTTTTATTGAATTCATAAATGAATAATAATAGAATGAACACTAAATAAACAACACGGATGACAAAATTTAATAAAAACTAAACTCAAGTTAGTGTTTTATTGAATTCATAAATGAATAATAGTAGAATGAATACTAAATAAACAACACGGATGACGAAATTTAATAAAAACTAAACTCAAGTTAGTGTTTTATTGAATTCATAAATGAATAATAGTAGAATGAATACTAAATAAACAACACGGATGACGAAATTTAATAAAAACTAAACTCAAGTTAGTGTTTTATTGAATTCATAAATGACTCTTAATAAAATGAATACAAAATAAGGAAATTAAGGTAAAGTTTAATGAACATATGTTTCAATCTCATATTTTAATCACGAGCTACTGCAGCTAGAGTCATATTATTTCGGACAATAAATAATTGCTTTATCTCATGAGATAGTTAAATTGCGCCATAAGTTATCTAGAACAAATTCCATTCATTAATAAGTGTTGGTGATTATTGGTCATCAGGTTTTGGTTATTGTTTTTTTAAGGTATTCATAGTTACGTTTATTTAAAATTCACTTTTCTCGGAGAAAATATTTGTTTCGAAGACGTAATCATCCATTTTTTATCGATCAATAATTGAGATATTCCAAGGGGATTGAAATAATGAAAAAAAATATATATAAATATATAATAATTATAAATATTATAATATAATATTATTATATTATGATGATTATAATAATTATATATATATTATTATACACATAATTACTATAAATATTTTTTTTTAATATTGATTTCCAAAGAAAATAAGAAAAAGATTTCTACGCAAAGATTATCCTTGTTCCTAAGCTTAAGGATATCCCTGACGAAATAAATTGCTGACACAAAAGGTGGCGTCAATTGTTTTAAAAAGGAACTGTAGTGCTTTCTCACAGAAATTATATTGAATTTCTTTTGGAACTTATTCTGTTGGCAATGTTTCTACAAGAATCATTGGGCCTGATTTTTCCAGTTTTAATAATATGGTGAATATTACTAAAACATTCTGTTCTTCTAATCTCTTTTGAATTGCTTGAAAAATTTCTCCTGAAGTCGAATTAAAGTTGTTAATAATGCAATCTCACCTAGCTTGCAACGCACAGATGGGATCAATCTCCGTGATATAGACGATGCACCCAAGACCTTTGAGTGCCTGACAGCAGCCTTTACCCACCTCCCCATACCCGCAGATGACGACTTGCTTTCCCCCAAACATGACGTCTGTGGATCTCTTCAAACTGGAGTGGAGGGACAGTTGAAATGAAAAATTTAATTTATTCAATTAGAAGTCTGTCGTGAGTTGGTAAACTAGGGTAATTGCACAAATTGATGGGAAACGATTTAACAAAAAAAACACATTTTCGAACCAATGCAGTTCTCCCAATTTACGAATTGACCAGAGAAAAGTGGAACTTATAATGGGATAAATTATTCACCTGTCGATAATGCTCTCTCGACAGCTGTAGAGATTATCAAACTTGGTTTTCGTGACACTATCGTTGACATTCATAGCTGGAACCGAGAGCTTTCCGGCCTTGGAGAGCTGATAGAGCCTGTGAACACCGGTGACACTCTCTTCGACGATACCTGAGGGCATTTATCAACTTTGTTATGAAGACACGTATAACTTTTACAGAAAAATTTTGTGAATTCGGTAGAAAATTCTGTTGGATTTCTATTCATTTTTCATTAGTTTTTGGCGAATTCTATAGGAAAATTTCACAGCTTGGAAGAAATCAATAGAACTAGCTTTTTCTATACAATTTATTTTATATGAATATGGGGTAACCAGCTGATTCTTTTATTGAATATTGGTGAATTTTTTAATCGGACTTTTATCACATAAAAATGGCAGATGACTACATACCACTGTTCTGAAAATTGAGATACCTAGCTGTCACTTCCCATGAGGAGTTATTTTGTTATCCGCCATGGAAAATGACAGCTAATAGATAATTTGCCACAGCAAATCAGATATTTGTAATTTCCCCTTTTTTCAACTCATTCTGAATCTCAATTAAAAACTCTCTTTGAAAAAGTTCAGAATTTTTTCTATTTTTTTCATCATTCTATCATAAGTTTTGGGAATTTCTACATGATGTACCACTTAATTGACAATTTTGAATTATGAAAGATAAAAAAAATCCAGATATCATTCGAAAAAAATTCAGATATCATTCGAAAAAAATCCAGATAACATTCGAAAAAAATCCAGCTAACTTCGCCACTGAATTTTTTTATCGAATTCGCTATTTCGCTGAACCCTGGGGAATCACCTTGAATCATCTTGAACATGGCATTGTACTTCTTCAGCATGAGATGCGTGGCGTCTCCCCCGTCATCCAGGATCATATTGGGCTGCCAATTTTCAGCTGCTATGCACTTGTCGATGCACCACCAGAAGTCCTCCTCGGTCTCCCCTCGCCACGCGAATATGGGGTAACCAGCTGATGCCAGTGCAGCAGCGACTTCATTCTGGGTTGAATATATATTGCAAGCGGCCCATCTCACTTGTGCTCCAAGCTCCACCAGGGTTTCAATAAGCACGGCTGTCTGAGCGTTTATGTGTGTGCAGCCCACGATCTTGGCGTTTTTCAGGGGCATATCATCAGCAGCTCTCTTCCTCAATGCCATGATCCCCGGCATCTCCTGCTCGGCAATTTCAATCTCCCGCCTCCCGAAGGCATGTTGTCCGATATTCCGGACGCAAAAATCCGTGAAGCCCTTGTCTGTCTTCTGGATTTTCTCCCGGGGGGACACGTCGTCCTCGTCCGATGAGCTTCCTGTGTAAGATGCTGAGGTTCACCAGACGTATGAAAATTTATCGATTAGTCACTCAGCATGATCTACAGATGAGTTACAATGATCCCTCATTCATGAACTCTACGTGATCGATCATTTGGGAAATGGTGGAGGGAGGGGGGAGTACGACTAAAGCACAACGGAACACGTACCAAAAAATTTTAATAGAAAAAACTGGCGAATTCTGGGGGAAGGTCTATTGGGGTTCTATTAAACATCCTGTTGTAGTTTGTGGCCGATTGTTTTATAGAAAAAATGTGCGGAATTAAGTTTTCTAGTCGGACGTTTTCTAGAGGAAGTTCTCGACATGAAATTCCTATATTTTTTCTATTATATTGTTCTTCCCTTTAAAAAAATCGAAGAGAAAAACTGGGAAAATCTGAGAAGAGGAATTTCGATAGAAAAAATATCTCAATAGAATAAGTTCTGTAGAAAAATTTAGTAGAATTTCATTTTTCTAGACAACTTTTTCTATTCTGACATTTTCTAGAGGAATTCCTCGATATGAAATTCCTATATTTTTTTTATTATGTTGTTCTTCCTTTAAAAAAATCAAAGAGAAAAACTGGGAAAATCTGAGAAGAGGAATTTCGATAGAAAAAATATCTCCATAAAATGGGGTGTATGAAAAGATGGAATTCCATTGATTTTTTCTACATAATACTTATACAGAATACTCATCGAACATTTCTGCTATAAAAACGCGCAGATAGTCTATGGAATAGTCAATAGAATTGTCCAAAAACTACTGGAAACGCAATAAAATTTCCTCGCAAATTCCCTAGGTTTCCCAATTAAATTTTTTTGTACGTGAACTCAATCGCAGAGAAATGTTCTCTCTATTCTCCTACCGGAACTGTAGCTGTCATTGCTGCTTGCTGATAACGAGCGACTCCGGTAACGGCTGGACTTCTTCAAGGCCCCGGACTTAGATTCCTACGAGGTATTCACCAATTCTTCGATTTAATTTTGTTTCTTTAGTAGTCGAGGTGATGTAGGGAGCTGAGATTGCCATGAATTTTTTAAATTGACTACAAATTAAAAATAATGCGTGTTGCACTAGGGTTCTACGTGCACTGGGAAGACATGGGTGTCGAAAAAATGGGCAACAGTGCAATTGCAGAGTTCGAATTTAACTGAATTCGAAGGGAAACGAGGTGATTCGCTCAATCCCAAGTTCAGTTTTTGATGAATATCTCGGAAACTGATGGGGATATGCATAAAAAACTAATTGGGGAGCACAATTGATTCATCTCGTTTGTCATTCCACTTTCTGATGGATCTGATAACTTCATTTATTGGCAAACAATTATTTATGATTAATTATCTGGCTAAGGATCACTTCAGGGAGTTGTGAATCCGAATGAAGATGTATTCTCACAGACGAAAAAATTTCACAGAAAAACCTAGGGAATTCGATTGCAAATTCTGTAGGATTCCCCTTGAACTTCTATCAGTTTTTTTGTGGATTCAATTTCTATAGAATTTCTATAAAAAATGTCCAATAGAAACAATTTTTACAGAAAAAATCTGGAGAAATTTTCTGCAGAAAATATTTTAATAGAATAAGTTGTATGAAAAATCAAATTTTGTTGATTTTTCTTATCGAATATTTTCCATTGGACACTTCTATTCGAAAAAATCCAACAGAAAATTCAATAGAAATACAACAGAATTTCCCAGTGAATTCGCTCGGTTTTCTCATGAAATTTCTTCGCACGTGTTATAAATGACGAATTCAGTATTCTGTACTGAAGATGATAAACTGAATAAACGCGAAATCAAACTCTTCAGTATGAAAAATTTACTATTTTAAATCGAGTCTCCATGCCCACGGGCACGAACATCATAACGATAAAAAAAAATAAACAAATATCTTGATCAAGATTTTTTCATGTAAAAATGTCGTTAATCTCAAGAAATGAAAACAAAGCAATCCTCAAGGATAGCGAGCATACATCTACATATGCAAATAAATGAAGATAATTTTGTTATTTGCTCATTGTAATTAATATTTTGCTGCATTTTAGTTATTTTCTCATACACAAATAATTACTCTTACTTACTAATTTTGTTCTCGGGCCGTGAAAGGCATTATTTGATGCCTCTAGGCTCTGAAATCACAACAACCACAATATTTTCATAATTCAAGAGGGAATTTTATTAGTCGCTGTGGCCCAACTGAATGTTTCTCTCCAATTTCTCATTCACCGAGTGATGATTAACTACTTCACGCAGTGAATTCACCTTTTTCTGGGGACAACGTGTGAACTTTATGTCGTGCAGAGTCTGGGGTACTTTATCTACATCAACTATTGACTAAACTGCGGTAAAATAGTGATGCAGTGATTCTTATTCACAAGTTTACACGTGCTCTCATGAAAATAACGCTCTATATGTTTTCAAATAAAATAAGCGAGTTGATGTTCAACATGTTTTGGTTTTATTCAAGACTAGTGGCCATGCAGTAATCATGAGTTATCGAACATCGATATTTGGTCGATTAATGTCTGTTGTCAAGTGGTAAAACGAGGAATTTCAGGGAATTGGCTTCACTGAGATTTTTTATGGAGAAATTCATTCTCAAAGGAGAGTATCATCAACATTTCTATTTTATTTGTTCAGTCGCATGTTTACTCGCTCCGGTCCTCACATTTTGTTCTCTTCCTTTCAATGTTTAATACAGTTGTAAAAGGCCTGCTGATTTTTTAAGAGAAAGTAGAATTTTTTTTGGTAGAGAATGACATTTTTAACAAGAAATACTTTTTTAAAATTCTTTTTTGACAATTTTACAGTTGAATCGTATTATCAACATTTATAAATGAATTTGTTTATTTTGTAAAATATCGATTTAAAAAATGTTGAATCAAATTTTTTTAGAAAAGGATGAAATTTTAAACTGAAAAATATTCCCGTGAAATTTTCTTCTGAAATCGCTTGTTTTCCAAAAAACTAAAGATGCAACAGTTGAATCAACTCATTAAAAAACTAATTAAATATTTAAAAAAGAATCAATTTTTTTCCAAATTCCCAAAACTTTGTTTTTGTAAAAATGACATTTCTAAGAAGAGAATATCTCTTTGAAACTATTGTCTGCAACCCCTGTTTTGGAGACAATTAAAGACTCAACAATAGAGTTACCTAATCAACACGTGAAAATGAGTCCATTATTCCCGAGAACTGCTCATCTTCTAAGAAAATGTCAAACCTTTTATTTACAAAGAATGACATTTCCACCAAAAAAACCTCTCAAAATGCATCCATTTATTTTTTCTTCTGAAACCACTTGTTTTCGAGACAACTGAAGATGCAACAGTTGAATCACCTCATTAAAAAATTAATTAAACATTTAAAAAAGAATCAATTTTTTTCCAAATTCCCAAAACTTTGTTTTTGTAAAAATGAAATTTCTAAGAAAAGAATATATCTTTGAAACTTTTGTCTACAACCCCTTGGTTTGGAGACAATTAAAGACTCAACAATAGAGTTACCTCATCAAAACGTGAAAATGAGTCCATTATTCCCGAAAACTGCTCATCTTCTAAGAAAATGTCAAACCTTTCATTTACAAAGAATGACATTTCCACCAAAAAAAATGTGGCGCGAGCCACAATAGATTAATTTCTTGAATTTATTTCGTAGCGTCTCGAATATTCCAAACGTCGGAATCTGAGACAAACGCCATTCCGTCCTTGTCCCTCACGAAATTTCAGGACAATTCTCGAACCTTCGATAAACGAAGGTATATAAACTCGTACGCTCCCCGGCGGACTAAGTCAGTCTACTTTTGAGTACGCATGGAAACACTTGCCTTGAAATATACAGTTCTTGTGAACACCGAGTTATTATTCTTGATACCCGCACCAAACCGTCACAACTGGGGATCCCGACGTGATTGACGTGAATAGTTTTCTCGCGTTTTCTTTGATTATTAATTATATCACGTTAACGCCGCGACTGTTCCGCGAAATTCGAGTGCATTTCGATCATGCACTTTGTGAGTGGTTTGTGTGCCGCGTACGCTCGTGTGTTGTATCGTTCACGTGCTCCATTTGAGTTCTTTTCGTGAATTTCGGTGCACTGCTGAGCACCCAAGGACGCTGTGCTGCACTGATTATTTTTCAGACTTTCTCTAGTGTTGTTTTTCGCGAAACATAATGCCCGATAGTGTCGAGGTGCGCGAAACTGACAATGGAGCCCCGCTCCAACGCGTTTCGATACGATGTCCCACCTTCAATGCCGAACGTCCAGCGTTATGGTTCGCCCAGCTCGAGGGACAGTTTCATCTATCCGGGATTAACGATGAAGTAACGAGGTATTACTATGCCTCGTCTCATCTCGATCCCAAGGCCGCTGCTGAGGTGCAGGATATCCTTCTAAATGTGCCTGCCGAGACACCGTACACACGTCTCAAGGAGGCGCTCGTCGAACGCCTCACGCTCTCCCGGGACGCACGACTCCAGCAGTTGCTCGACCGAGAGGTATTGGGTGACAGGAAGCCCTCGCAATTTTTACGTCATCTCAGGAGTCTCGACGACACGGTTCCTGACAACATTTTACGCACCAAGTGGCTCAGCCGACTGCCGATGACGACGCAGTCCATCCTGGCGTCACAAGCGGACATGGCTCTCGACAGGCTTGCAACACTCGCCGACAAACTGCACGAGATCGCATTGCCGGTAGCCCACATCAATGACGTCCAGCAGCCAGCATCCCCAGCCCTCGAGACACTCTTTTCTCGTCTCGAAGCCACAATCTGCGAGCTGGCATCGGCCCTAAAAGGGCAAAGCGTCGCACGTTCTCGCTGCCGCTCTCCATCCCGTTCTCGAGCAACTTCGCCAGCACCCGACAACAACCAGTGTTGGTATCATCGAAGATACCGCGACAGGGCTAGACGTTGCAAAGCCCCTTGCTCGTGGCAGGGAAACGCCCCGGCGGATCGTTAGCGGCGGTTAACGTTCCCTCTTTCAAATCCAGCCGCCTCTTCGTAACCGATCGCGCCACCAAAATCCAATACTTGGTGGATACTGGCGCCGATCTTTGTACATTTCCGAAATCTCTCGCTCCTGGAGCAAAGAAACGAGTTAACTATACGCTTATTGCAGCCGACGGCTCGACAATCAACACGTACGGCTGCATATCTTTATCGCTCAACCTCGGCCTCCGGAGGGATTTCACATGGCGCTTCGTAGTGGCGGACNTAATCAACACGTACGGCTGCATAACTCTATCGCTCAAACTCGGCCTCCGGAGGGATTTCACATGGCGCTTCGTAGTGGCAGACACAACCAATCCAATTATCGGTGCTGATTTTTTGGCGCATTTCGGCATTTTACCTGACCTGAGGAACGGCTGCCTTATCGACTCAACAACTGGATTAACGACCTTATGCAACGTGTCGCTATCCAGCATCGTCTCGGGAATCAAGGTTACGCCTGTCGATCCTTCATGGTCGGATCTCCTCGGTAAGTTTCCCAATTTAACGAAACCCAAAGGAATATGCCTTCCAGCCAAACATTCGACGCTGCATCATATCGCCACTACACCCGGACCTCCAGTATCCAGCAAATCACGACGCCTCGCCCCCGACAAACTGAAAATCGCCAAGACGGAGTTCGACAAAATGATCCAACTGGGAATCACCCAACGTTCGAAGAGCCCCTGGTCATCTCCGCTCCACTTGGTACCGAAAAAGTCAGGCGAATGGCGACCTTGTGGAGATTATAGACAATTGAACGCACGAACAATTCCGGATCGATATCCCGTTCGCGTTTTAGAGGACTTCACTGCTAATCTCGCTGGGAAAACAATCTTCTCGACGATCGACCTCGTACGCGCCTTTAATGAAATACCTGTGGCCATCGACGACGTAAACAAAACAGCTATCATCACACCATTTGGCCTTTTCGAATTCCCGTTCATGACTTTCGGGCTTCGAAATGCCGCACAAACATTTCAACGGTTTATCGACGAGGTTACTCGAGGCTTGGACGATTTCGCCTTTCCGTATATCGATGACATCCTCATCGCGTCCAAGGACATCGAGGAACATCGCAGACACCTCCACACGCTCTTTGAACGGCTCTCGCGATATGGTGTTGTAATTAACACCGCCAAGTGTCGTTTCGGCCAACCGGAGGTAGACTTCCTCGGCCATCGTATCTCGGCGCAGGGTATCTTACCGCTCCCGTCGAAGGTAGAGGCGATCGTCAATTTTCCTCGGCCAACATCCATTCGTAAATTGCGTGAGTTTCTAGGTATGATCAATTTTTATCGTAAATTTCTTAAAGATACTGCAAGATTTCAGGCTCCTCTCCATGAATACACTCAGGGTGCTAATGTCAAAGGCTCTCACCCCGTCGCCTGGACACCTGAGGGCGATACCGCTTTCACCGCCTGCAAGGAGGAGCTGCGAAAAGCAACGTTACTGGTCTACCCGAACACGACACTCCCGTGGGCCATCTTCACCGATGCTTCCGAATACGCCATCGGTGCAGTCCTGCAGCAACGACGAGGACAGCACTGGGAACCACTGGCATTTTTCAGCCAGAAACTACAACCTGCGCTGAGGAAACACTGCCCTTACGATCGAGAGCTCCACGCCATCTACGCTGCCGTGCGAAAGTTCCGCTCCATTTTCGAGGCGAGGCACGTCACGATCTTCACAGATCATAAGCCGTTGCTTCACGCCTTCGCCCAGGATCCCGACAGAGCCACGCCGTGGCAGTTCCACCGCCTGGATTTTATCGGCCAGTTTTCGACCGACATCCAGTACGTGGCCAGCAAGGACAACGTTGTCGCCGATGCGCTTTCTCGTATCGAGGCAATCTCTGCTGCCGTCTCTACGAATGAGTTTGCCGAAGCTCAAGCCGCTGACGAGGAGCTCCAGCAACGTCTCCAGGGTCAACATCACGACGCTCTCGCCCTACGACCTGTCAATGTTCCAGACTGCGCCACGCCTATCTATTGCGACGTGTCTGGAGATCTGATTCGCCCTTTCGTTCCTGTGCCGTTGAGAAGAAGAATTTTCGACACTCTCCATAGCGTTAGCCATCCTGGGGCACGAGCCTCAACGAAACTGGTAACGCAGCGCTACGTCTGGCCCGACATCAACCGAGACTGCCGTCTATGGGCCCGCGCGTGCATCGCTTGCCAACGAAATAAGGTATCTCGTCATGTCTCATCTCCTATTCAAGATTTTCCAGGACGCACGCAGCGCTTCGAGCACATACACGTGGACATTATCGGACCCTACGTTCCGTCCAGAGGGTATCGCAACTGCCTGACGATCATAGACTGTTTCACCAGGTTCCCAGAGGCGTTCCCCATCGAGAACACTGGAGCCGAGTGTGTCGCCCGAACGCTCTTTTCTGGATGGATCTGCCGCTACGGAGTGCCGCTTCGAATTACAACCGATCAGGGGACACAGTTTGAGAGCCAGCTGTTCAACGCTCTCGCTCATCTTCTCGGTAGCAGACATATTCACACCACCATGTTCCATCCTCAGTCAAATGGAATGATGGAACATCTGCATCGTCATCTGAAGGACGCCATTCGCTGTCATGGAAGTGATTCGTGGGTGGACATGCTGCCTATCGTCCTTCTCGGAATTCGCGCCGCCTGGAAAGAAGACCTCGGCGCAACTCCTGCCGACCTCGTCTTCGGTGAACCGCTCCGACTACCGGGAGAATTTCTTGCTCCCTCGCCACCACGCGGGCTACCGCCTACTAATATCGCCGATCGTCTGAGGAATCACTTCGCCGATCTCGCTCCTCAACCCGTCGCCCGTCATGGCCAGAGGAAGATTTTCGTCTTTAAGGAGCTCGCAAACTGCTCACACGTCCTCGTTCGTCGCGACGCTCCCCATCACGCCTTTACGTCCCCATACGAGGGGCCACACCAAGTAATATCGAGGCACGAGAAACATTTCGTCATTCGAATTAGAGGCGAAAATACCGTAGTCTCCATCGCCCGTCTCAAACCCGTTTTCTCGCTCCCAGACGATGAGCACAACAATGACGACGAAGCTAACGACGATTCCCACGACAGCAATACGACACTGACTGCACCACCTTCACCGGAGTCACTGCATCCGGGAACATCTCGACGTTCGTCATCTTACCGCCAATCTGACACCGGCTCATCGACGTCATCAATTCAAAAGCGCGTCAGATTCGCTAAACGACATCAGCTGTTCTCGACAAATCGATATTATTGATTTTCTTTTGGCTTTATGTTGCTTTCTTTTCTTTTTCCGCAGAAGGGGAGTACTTGTGGCGCGAGCCACAATAGATTAATTTCTTGAATTTATTTCGTAGCGTCTCGAATATTCCAAACGTCGGAATTCGAGACAAACGTCATTCCGTCCTTGTCCCTCACGAAATTTCAGGACATTCTCGAACCTTTGATAAACGAAGGTATATAAACTCGTACGCTCCCCGGCGGACTAAGTCAGTCTACTTTTGAGTACGCATGTAAACACTTGCCTTTAAATATACAGTTCTTGTCAACACCGAGTTATTATTCTTGATACCCGCACCAAACCGCCACAAAAAAAACGTCTCAAAATAAATCCAGTTATCTAGAAAACTACTCATTAAAAAATGGATCAATTTTTTTCAAAATTCCCAAAACTTCTTTTTTGTAAAAATGACATTTTTAAGAAAAAAAATATCTTTTTCAAATTTCAGTCTGCAGCCCCTTCTTTTGGAGACAATTAAAGACTCAACAATGGCGTTACCTCACCCCCTACGAAAATGTAAACCCTTTAATTTAAAACAAAGAATGAAATTTTCAAAAAAACTTCTTAAAATTCTGTTTCCAAACCCACTGGTTCCACCACTTGACAACCGACAATCCCCCGTAGAAGACAGCTAAAAGACGATAACACCCACCAAAAGTAGTATTATCACCACAATAAAAAGGCAAAAACTTTGAAAAGCATACGAAATTCAACCTCGTGTATAATGGTCACGTAATCCACCAATTGCGCCCAATTGATCAATAAAAATGGTACAACAATTAACGATAACAGTGTCATAAACCATCTGTTGTGATCCCCCGTTTCATCCGACAATAATCGGAATTACGTAATTGTTGGCATGTGACAGAAAGTGACACAAGGTCCTAACAATTCGTGAGCGCAGCAGAGAGAGAGAGAGAAAGAGAGAGAGAAAAACTTCAAAACCAACGATTTCGTAAAAAGTGAAAGAGAGACTCAAACCTCGAAAACATCTAGATATAACTTCCCACTAATCATAAAATAGTGATCATTAAATAAAACATCATTTTGCGATACCTCAACGGTGAATAGTATTTTTTTTAGGCGGTCCATAATGCGGCCAGCTTAGCCGTAATCATGTGTTATTTATCGCTCCACATGGCATTAAAATGTTGAATTTTTTGCATTGACAGTAATTAGTAATTTGGGGGTTGATCTACCTTGTTCGCTGCTGGATCTGTGACTGGAATATCACTGACATTGGTCCTTGATTCTTTTCGTGAGGTGCCAGTGTTTGGACCGTCCCCGCTGTCAGCCATCTTTGACTAACTCCACCGCCGGAATCGAATGGATTTACATCGACTCACACATGTACATGGGCTTTATACGTGGGTAACAGCTGATTGGAGGGGCTTCGATGGATTATCACGAGGCTGCAGGGGCGTAGGAGGCGTTGGCTACGGTAGGGATGTCTCCAAGTACTTCGTTCAAGTTAGCAAAAAAAAATTGCTAACTTGAACGAAGTACTTGGAATTATTATTTTTATTTTCTCATTTAAAAAAATTTTTTTTTCATCCCCTTTGTCCAACAGTTTTGACAAATACTTAATTTCTTTTCAATTAGCAATGTGACAACTACTCGGGGCCAATTTATGAGATTATGAATAAAGTGTGAAATTAGAATGAAAAAATTATCGAAAAAAATCATTAAACAATGAAAAATTGAAAAAAGTATACAGCAAGATTTTCAATTTTTCATTGTTAAATGATTTTTTTTTGTAATTTTTTCATTTCAATTTCACACTTTACTCATACCCTCGTATATTGGAGCCCGAGTAGTCGACACATTGCTAATTGAAAAGAAATTGAGAAAAAAACGAAATTAAATTTTTTTTTAAATTGAGAAAATAAAAAAAATAAAATATATAATATAAATAATAATTTATTGAATATATTATCTATTTAATAAAATAAAAATAAAATTGAGAAAAAGAAAAAATTAGAAAAAAAAATTAAAAAATTAAAAGAATAAAAAAATTGAGAAAAATAAAAAAACACTTCTTGATTTCTCAATATTTTCCGTAAGAGTCGGGATATTTAAAGTAGAAACAATACAATCCATTTTTTTGTAAAGATTTATGTTGTGTCTTTAATTATTCAAAATATGTACGCATACATTCATCAAATCCCTGATGCATATGAATTTATATTGCTCACATGTACATTTTGTACTCAAAATAATATTTCAATTGTTCAAGTTCATCTGAAGAAACCACAATGGCTGATAATGAAAAGTATTTTTGATTTCTATAAAATAGTAAACATAATTATCAATGAAGATTCATGAGAAAATGTGCACGACAGTGAAACTGATATCGAGTCAAAATTTCTCAGGAAAAGGGAATCTCTTCTTTCGATGGATGTCTCATAAATTTCGTTACCACAGTTTATAAATTGTGTATAAAACTCCACATTATTTGCGATAATTTTTCACTCGTTAGGACATGAAAAAAAATATTGTTTCATTAATTTGAACGGAATATAAAACTATACACTTAATTAGGATGAAATTTTCGCCGGTGGCCTGAACGCACCAACGACAACAGCGTGGTCTCTCTCGTAGGGCTCAAGAGTTATCTGCTCCTGTGGTTTTAATTTGTCAGCAACTAATTTTTTCACTTCTGCAGCGAATACAGCCTCGGGTTGGGCAGTAGAGTCTATACAGCTTGCCTGGAGAAATTCAGTGATGAGAGATTTTTTCATTTTTTCATGAATAACAGAAGATGAAAAAGACATTTAAGAAAAAAAAAATCAAGTGATTTTTTTCTTCTCCAAGGTGAAAAATAAATGAACAAATAAATAAATAAATAAATGAATTCTATTGAACTTCTATTGAAAATACAAGCAGTTTATGATTATTCTATTGAAGAGATTTATAGCTTGCGCGTTTTTTAAATAGAAAATAGAGAACATTTCCAACAGAAATTATTTTATAGAATAAATCAGTAGAATTTCATGAATTTTCCTATATTTTCCATTCTATTGTACTCTCTTTTCTCTAAAAAAAATCAACAAGAGAACTTAAAAAATTTGATCCAAGGCATTTCTATGGAAATTCAATTCTATTGCCTTCCTATGGAATATTTTCCATTAAACTTTTATGTTGAAATAAGAATGCGCCGAAAAGCTGCCAAATTTTTCAACAGAATCGTCCAAAAACTAATAGGAATCCAATAGAATTATCTGCCAAATTCACAACGTTTTTCAATAAAATTTTCTTTTCTATGAAATTTACGTTAATGATGGGAATGCATACCTTGATGGATATGACGAAATGCCCGCCATTTTTGAGAAAATATTGGGAGTTGAGGGAGACTATCCTAGCTTGATCTGGCTGTGCAACATCAGCGAATACCGTATCAACCATTCCCACAAGCATTCTGTACTTGTGTGGATGTCTAGCATCTTCGATGATTGGAATAATATTCGTTCGTTTCTTCGCAACGTTTATGAGATCCCTTCCAGATCTGTGGGAGAATTCCACAGCGTACACGAGGCCCTCCTGCAAATAAATTTGTCATTTCGTATTTATTTCACAGACCAGTATTCTGATAACTCGTTTCCAGATGAAAGAATTAGCGAATTTTGAGACGTGTAGGAAGCATTGTCATCGAACAGACTCAACAGTCCGCCTGATAAAGATTGTTTCCACGTTAATCTTGCATTACTTCGACACCAAGTAGGCGAGAATGGGCCAGCTTGGCTCTAATGTATGCGTAAATTATCAAGTTATAAATTCCCAAATTTTCATTTTTTCATATTTATCATACGCAAAAATGATCAATCTTGCTTCTCAGATTTTCATCCATAAATTCTAAACTCTTCAAAATTCATGAAAATTCTTCGGTTTCCCAAATAATTCGAGAAAAATCTGTGAAGATCTCCGGTTATCTGGAAAACTGAAATTTTCCGCAGAATTCAAGAAATTTTTTCAGTTTTCTAAGAAATCAATTCATGACCCTCCCCTCATTTTTCAACAATTACAGATTTTAATCAGATTATTTTAAAAAGTAAAAAAAAAAGAATTAATCGAAGATTAAAAATTATTCACTGATGTTTCACTCTTCATTCTCTTTAAGTCATTATCAACATTTATAAATGAGAAAATGAGACCCGATTCGTTTAAATTGCATCATTTGATTACGAGACACTGACAATTTACAAAAAGTTTGTGTTTGTTTTGAATTATCTTTAGCTCATTAAGTTCGGGAATGACGTGCATTCTGGGAACAAATAACATTCTCCAATCAATCAATCGAGATATCATGAGAAAGAATGGGAATCTCACCGGTCCAACAACATCAGCAACATGTGAAACTGTAGTTCCAGAGGCAGCTCCAAGATAAAGCACTTTGCTGCCAGGTGGCATGTGAATTTGGTCAATACCCCCGAGAATAGCAGCAGCCAGTTTTGATCTGAATGGATTCCAAACTCTGTACTCAATTTTCTCGCCATTATCCCCATCGATGCTGATCCTCTTCTCCCCGTAGACCTCTGATCCAGGCACCAAATTACGGGTGACGAGAGCGTCCTCCTTCCCTCTGGCGATGAAGACTCCCTCGTGACGATGGGGCTCGATAACCACTGTTTTTCCACCTCTGAAGCCACCTCCACCCCCACGTCCCCCACGTCCACCCCCTCGTCCTCCTCCACGACCTCTGGGTGTCCCTCTGCCTCCACCACCTCCACCTCCACCACCACGACCTCCACGAAATCCTCCGCTACTGCGGTCTCCACCGCCTCCTCTACCCCCACGAAAACCTCCACGACCTGACGAAAACGATATAATTCATGATTTCGATCCATTTTTGCTGTTAATTCAAGTTTTTTTTGCTATTTGTGAAAACTGGAGATTGAAGTGATTCAATGCAAAAAAAATACGAATAGGAAAGTTAATTATTGAATTATGGTAGATTGATGATATGATCATAATCATTACTCAATTATTTCTGGGGCTAGCTAAGACAGAGTGTTGGGAGACTATGGTGAAGAGAAATTTAAAGAGACTAGAAATTGAACAATCGCTTAAATTGTGATACTGTGATATTATCATTAGTTATTATACATTAATGTTATAAAAATAATTTATTGGAGTGTTATTGGGAATGTTTTTCATTGGCTTGTGCAGATGTCAAACTGCACAGTTTGTTTTGCTATTTGTGAAAACTGGAGATTGAAGTAATTCAATGCAAAAAAATACGAATAGGAAAATTAATTATTGATTGATGGTAGATTGATGATATGATCATAATCATTACTCAATTATTTCTGGGGCTAGCTAAGATAGAGAGAGTGTTGGGAGAATATGCTGAAGAGAAATTTAAAGAGACTAGAAATTGAACAATCGCTTAAATTGTGATACTGTGATATTATCATTAGTTATTATACATTAATGTTATAAAAATAATTTATTGGAGTGTTATTGGGAATGTTTTTCATTGGCTTGTGCAGATGTAAAACTGCACAGTTTGTTTTGCTATTTGTGAAAACTGGAGATTGAAGTGATTCAATGCAAAAAAATACGAATAGGAAAGTTAATTATTGATTGATGGTAGATTGATGATATGATCATAATCATTACTCAATTATTTCTGGGGCTAGCTAAGACAGAGTGTTGGGAGACTATGGTGAAGAGAAATTTAAAGAGACTAGAAATTGAACAATCGCTTAAATTGTGATACTGTGATATTATCATTAGTTATTATACATTAATGTTATAAAAATAATTTATTGGAGTGTTATTGGGAATGTTTTTCATTGGCTTATGCAGATGTAAAACTAACAGTACTATCAAGGAAATAAAGTATTCTACTCAAAGAATTTCTATTCTGCTCAATTATTTCATGATGTCAACAAAATAAATTTGGAAAGGATGACAGTTGGATTATTTTGTTACATGCTGGAGAGTAAAATATGAAGACTATTGTTTTTTGATTATTGTAACCTCAACTGATCAGAAATGACTAGAATTGAAAAAACAAACAAAATGCCTCTGCACTCCCCCATAATGACCAAAACAATCGAAAAAGAAGTGCAAATGTTTTGGAAAATAATCCGGGGACGAATGCAAAAAACAATTCAATGTTTTCATCGAAAAAAGAGATGAGTGAATTAATTGTTGATTGATTATTCACTTAACTATTATATAAAGACTCGAACGTTTTAATGCAAAAAAAAAATTCGACAGCAAGTGAATTTGCTTATTAATTTTTTCTACATATTCCTCGACAATAAAACGTGAAGACTATTGTTTTTTGATTATTGTATCCTCAACCGTTCCCTAGAAATAAAAAAACAAACAAAATGCTTCTGCATAATGGCGAAAACAATCGAAAAAAGATTGAAAATTCTTCGGAGTGAATTTTTTTCATTGTTGATAATTCATCAAGGTCAATTATCAAATGCTATTTTAGTGAAATCCATACCTCCTCCTCCTCCCCCACGACCCCCTCTGAATCCACCGCCACCTCCTGGTGAGAATCCTGAAAAAAACACGAATTACCACATTTTGTGAATTAATTAATCAAAGTCTATGGGGAAACGTTAAAGTTAAGGTTAATGGCGTGGCTCCGAAACGACCTGACGTGGCACCGCTCCCTTGACAGAATGCCCCCCAGATGAAGCATCCCCCTCGTGAGAAGAGCAATCGTCAATCGCCTCGCGGGGCGAATCCCCCCGTCGATGAATTATCGTCAGAATGAATTGTAATTAAACAACGATTTCGAGGTTATCCGACAACGCGGACTCCGACGCGTTCCCCAGACCCTTGGGGCTGCATCCCAGGGTCTCAGTATCCCCCCCAATCAAAACAACAACACGAGGAGTTCATCGTCAGGACTCACCTGGCTTACCCATTGCTATTGTGCTTCGAGTCGAAACCGCAGATTGATTTTTTTATTACAAAATAATTATTTTGTACGCTGCAGGTTTATAAACTCCGGAACACCGAGCACACGTTGAACACGTGCGCGCGGATGTGACTGCGCGCCCGCCCCCGGCGGTAGCACAACGGGTTCAGTTCACGGAGTGACCTTTAACCGCCAGCGCCATCTACAGAAGAGCAGAAATGGTACATTTTTTTGAAAATTCGAGAAAATTCACCAGGGGAAATTCATAAATTTCAACCAATCCTAGTTGAGTATTTCGAATCCAGGACTGTCATTGATTGAAAATTACAATTTCATGTCGACATAAAACGAGCAAAATCGCTCCCCAGGGGAGTGATCCCCAATAATTTGTAAAGAGTTTAAAGAATGTGAGTGAAAAATCTAAAGTGTAAAGAGGTGACTAATTTTAATAAATGTAACAAATTGAGAAATGTGAGATTCCAGTGTAAAGTTATTTTATAACTTCTTCGTAACATAAATTCGGGCTGGAATCTGCACGGAATTAGTCATAGCGCTGCGGCCCTCATTTTCTCCTCCCACCGGCAAGCGATTTGACCGAAGGTAAAGTCCTTATTGGGATAATTACCATCGAGACTGTTGTTTGAAAATTATTATTTAGAAGGCACATAGCAGGAGGATTTTCCCCGCGACATTTTTCCGCTGAATTTCTAATCAGCAAATGGTTTTGAATTTTAGTGGAACTAAAGTAGGATTTATAAATTTCAAATTTGGCTCGTAATTCGATGGAATTGCAAATTTTTTAGCAGCAGGGCGACGAGAATATCCTAATTGACTCGAATTTTCAGTGCAAACATCAACATTCAGTACCAAATTGCGCTGAATTTTAAAGTATTCCATAATGTAAGAATATTTCATCTAAATTCCCTTTTTTCGTACTCATTTTCGTGGAATAATTGAATCGAAATTAACATTTTCCATTGATTTAATCTCAAAATTCAGAATTTTCAATTACGAAATTCCTCCCAATTCCAGTGGAACTACAATATGATAAAAATATTCAACGAATATATCAGAAATTTCAGCCACGAATTTAAAAAAATCATAATCTCACTTAAAATTCGATGGAATTTCAAATTGTTTAGCAACAGGGTGACGAGAATATCCCAATTGACACAAATTTTTAATGAATACATCAACATTCAGTACCAAATAGCGCTGAATTTCAAATTATTTAAAAATCTAAGAATATATATCATTTAAATTCCCTTTTTTCCTAGTAATTTCCGCGGAACAATTGAATCCAAATTACCACTTTCCATAGATTTCATCTAAAAATTCAGAATTTTCAATGACTAAATCCCTCCGAATTTCAGTGTTACTACAATCCGATAAAACTGTCCAAGCACTTTCAAATTTTCCCCAAAATCAACGAAACCCTACATGACATAGATAACAGAAAATAATCATTCCAAAACCAGCGACTACATTTCGCAAAAAATATTTTGATTCCCACTAAAATTCCACCCAACAATCAACCCGAACTGTGAACTTTCAGCGCCGGAATTCCCGGAGAAATTTCTCCGAACCCATAAAAAATTCCCTGAAACTCTTCAACGGCGTTTTAGCCAATGCCAGCAGCCTACTAGCAGAACAATAAAAAAATCTCCATTCTCCATCTTCGGAATCTAAGACGAAGTCTATTAGCAAGTGTCCCACTAAGCCCCCCCCCCTGTCAAATGACGACCCCCGCGTCGGTGTGAGCGCACACAGTCCCGTGGGCAGTGGCGCAGTCACCGTTGTAGTTCAAAGAAGCCCAACATGGCAGCCCGATCGAAAACAACTCGATGCTTCTACGATTGAAGTGACAAAGCACTAAACCCCTGTCCCCCCGCGATTGTCATAAAAAAACAGCCACCGGTGGTGTCTAAAATCCAGTGAATAATGTGAGCACAATCAACCCGGGGGGATGGAGAGATAACGGTTTGCGGAATTGAGCGTTCGAGAGTGAAAAAAAAACGTCTGGGAATTTTTGTATACTTCGAGCCTCGTATACTCCAGGTACCACACGACTGCGATTTCCGTCTGTCCAATTGGGCCCCCACGGCACTCCAGCGAGGTTCAAATTTCGTAACGGTCGTTCTGAGGTGCCCGCAGATCACCACAGTTTGACAGGTATTCGATGCAAACTATTTTTCGAACCGCGATCGACTAAATTTTTGTTTACGGTTGAAATTTCCGCTGTGAGCCCGCACTGTTGTCGATTTGGAGCACTTCGTGCTGTTGTTTGTGTATGTGAATTGTTAATTGCCGCGTCGACAGTGTTTCGTATAATAAAGCGAGGAGAAATCGATTCTCATTGATTTTTGAAGAAATCCCTCAATTTCGGGTTTTCTTCGAATTTTTGGGATTTGATGTTTTGGAGTTTTTTGGGTTATTGAGGATTTTATTTTGTTGCAGGAGTTTTTTTATTGCGAGGGAGTCATGGAAGACTGCCGTGAGGTGCTGGTCTGTGCCACGGAGTTCCTGAAGGGTTTGTGGATTTTTTAAAGGGTTTGGAGGCTTGCGAGGAGTTAGTTGGTGGGGTCTGGAGGGGTTTTGGGAAGTCTTCGGGGGGAATTAGTTAAGTCCGAGGCTAGTGTAGGCGGATGATGCCGAGGGGAGTGTCAAGGACTACTCCAATTGCGTTTAGCATCAGTGGATAGTTAATTTGTCTGCGATTATGTAAACGAGCCTTTGGAAAATTGTACTTTCTGGTGATCTGTTTTTTTCCATTGGGCAAATGGGGGTAATAATTTAAACTTATTGAAGGAGGATGTCCTGGGTTTATGAGGTTTAATTTTAGAGCTTTTAATTCTCATTTTTGTCCGCAAAAAATCAGTAGGGAAGTGGTCAACAGGTTTAAGGCAATTCCATTCTAGCGCCGGCTCTCGATGAATATTTCAAATTCTAAAGGAATTAGCAAAATTTTCAAACGGACACTTGACTTTTTTTTAATGTTAATGAAGGGTTGAAATGTTGATAAAATTCAATAATTTTTTTTTAATACAAAGAACAATTATTTCCCTTTGTGACGAGCCTGAACTGAGCTCAATTAATAAATTTGTTTCTGAGTTATGAATAATTTAAAAAAAGTCTAAAGTGTACATTTTACCCCACCCTCCCCTATTGAAAAAGATCTTGCAAAAATTTCCCTATCTTTTTTAAATTCCGAATTATTCAATTTAAAATAAAGTCTCATTTTAGAGTCTAAAAAAACCCCAGAAATGGCAAGAAAATCGTTAAATTTTAGTCAATCGATCTCGCGCTCCTGGCCATTAAAAATAGTCCTTTTCGTGTTTTCCCCCGGCCGTAATTCCCACAGAATCATAAATAAAACAAACAAATTTAATGAATAAGCTAAGTCGCCTTCAGCCGATTGACCACTTCTCTACTGAAATGTCTTCTGAAATATTTTCCAGAAACAATTTCAATGTCATTTGAATTAAAGTCTTATTTTAAAATCTAAAAAAGCCCCAGAAATGGAGAGAAAATCGTTAAATTTTAGTCAATCGATCTCGTGCTCCTGCCCATTAAAGACAGTCCTTTTCGTGTTTTCCCTCGGCCGTAATTCCCACAAAATCAGAAACAAATCCTAAACAAATTGAATGAGTCAATTGAATTTTAATGTCATTTCAATTAAATTTTACTCAATTGATCTCGTGCTCCTGACGATTAAAGGCATTTCTGTTTTGTTTTTCCCTCAGAACTGAATCGTAAATAAAATTAATCCAGGGGGAATGATCTTATCGTTTCATATGGGAATAACCGATCACAATCCCCCACAGGAAAATCGTAATAATATTCTCCTGTTATTCCAGACCGTTTCTACCTAGTGACCCTGCAAACCGATATAAAACCCAAAAGCACAGCAGACACGCACTACTTCAGTATTGACGATGAACTAGTATACGAGAATTTTTATGCCGACTTTGGGCCCCTCAACCTCGCAATGTTGTACAGATACTGCGACAAAGTTAATAAAAAACTGAGAACTGTTGCCTTAAGTAAGAAGAAAATTCTTCATTACACAACTACGGATCCTGAGAAGAGGGTCAATGCTGCATTTTTAGCTGCCAGTTACGCCGTGAGTGTTAATTACATTGAGTACATTTTATTTCGGGTGATAATCGTCTCGATTTGTCTTTATTATCATGACAAAATGGCGAAAAGAACGACAGTCGAAGCTGCAAAGTTTAGGCATTAAAGCCCCGGTGGATTATCTTTCGAACGTTATTTTATATCACATTTTATATCACACAGGAGTCCCTGAAAATTATGATTGTACAATAAAAAAAAAGTAGAAAAAAAACATTTTCTAAGAGCGTTTTAATAAAGATTAAGAAATAAGTCCAATAGAGAGGAAATAGTGAATGGATAATTTATCGTGGTAACTAACGATCTCACAGCCATTGACTACTGTGACAAATGACGACCCAACAGCCATTAGATTCATAAAATTATTAATTTGCAATTTCCTCCCTATTGGGTTTATTTTTCAATCTTATTGAAAAGCGCTCTTTGAATGTTCAGCTTTTTTCCAACTTTTTTTAAATTGTACGATCATAATTTTTGGAGACTCCAGGGCTATGTAAAACTGAATAGCAATTGGAGATCATTTCAGATAATTCGAAACGAGACGATTTAAAAAAATGAAAATTATTAAATTTTCAGATATTGTATTTGAAAAAGACAGCCCAAGAGGCCTACGATTTACTGATAAACAGTCCCCACAGCCCGCCATATCAAATGTTCCGTGATGCCTCCTTCGGTACCCCGTGCTTTCAAATATCCCTGAGGGACTGCCTGAGTGCCATTTACAAGTGTCATCGTCTCGGCTTCTTCAATTTCGATGATTTCAATCCCAAGGAGTACGAGCATTACGAGAGAGTTGAGAATGGAGATCTCAATTGGATTCTACCGGGGAAATATATCGCTTTCTGTGGACCACATGCCAAGTTGAATAATGAAAATGGTGAGTGAAGAGTTGAACAACGAAACGTTGAAATTTCCATTGAGACTATTTTGAAAATAACTTGGAAACTAACAGGTTTAGGAGAAAATGTCAGAAAACCATTTTTGTAGCTCTTGAAATTCTCTACAAGGACTGTCTTATGACATTTTCCCCTAAACCTCTTCCCTTCCGAGATATCCAGAGACGAATCCGGAAACTGATTTTGCACTCAAGAACACATTTATTTCGACGGAATCCCCTTGTTTCTTCTCTCATTTCTGGAATAAAAGTCTATGCTTTATTTTTTGCCATTCCAGGGTATCCCTTGCACGCCCCAGAGTCGTATTTCTCCTACTTTCGTCGTAACAATGTCACAACGATAGTGAGATTGAACCAGAAGATCTACGAAGCAACGAGATTCACAGAGGCTGGTTTCGATCACAAAGACCTGTTTTTCGCTGACGGATCGACCCCCACTGACTCGATTGTACGTCAATTCTTGAAGATATCGGAGAACACCCCCGGTGCCATCGCTGTGCACTGCAAGGCTGGCCTTGGGAGGACAGGATCACTGATAGGGTGTTACATAATGAAACATTATCATCTTTCTGCTCATGAGACCATCGCGTGGATCAGAATATGCAGGCCTGGGTCTGTCATCGGTCATCAGCAGAGATGGCTCGAAGAGTTCGTATTCATTAATTCTATGGCAAGAACTCATTTCAATTGTCAATTCAATTCAGATCATTCAATGGAACTCAGTAACGAAGCGTCAAAACGGTTTATGTGAATATATCGAAGTCTAAGGGAGATAGCAAAATTTTTGTCATAACCTTTTTTGTTGCGCGAATTGAGGGCTACAAAAAAGGTAATTACGAAAATTTCGTTATCTCCCTTAGATTCGGAGATATTCCTCGAAAACTTGGCTCATCTTTTTGAAAAATTGTTTTTTTTTCTTTTTTTCTATTTCACCTCAGAGAATCTGAAGTGAAATATTCCACTGTTGATTATTATCACGGTTCCACTGAAATTTCAAGGATTTTTGTAATTCAAAATTCAAAATTTCAGGATAAAATCGATGGAAACTATAATTAACAGTTCAATTATTCCTTGAAAATTAACAGAAAGAAGGAAAAGTATTCATGGGTTCAAATAATTTGAATTTCCAGGAAAGAGAAATACCTCCACTCACTGGTAAAAGAGCCCCTGAGAGCTGAGAATGGAAATCCCCCCCATCCATTCGGAATTTATTCAAAAATTGGAAGACCAAATGCCTTCTCGGCTGTGCCGAGGTGCCCGAATTTGGGGCAGGACAATGTATCAGGAATAATGCACCGGGTTGATGGTATTCGGCTGGACGACACGTCGTCCCCAACGACTAGCACCAGTGCTGCAGGGAAATTTGCATGTATGACGCAGGGAGACAAATTGAATGAGATTAAAATACGCAGACGACGAGCCGGCAGCAATTTTTACGTGGGAAACACAATAGGGCAGCCAGCTGTTGTACTGTGAGTGGACAATGATTTTTTTTCTTATCATATTCATGTGAAAAGTTCATTTGACGAGGAGATGATTGATTTAATCAGATTTTTACCCCTGAAATTCGCAATTTGATTTTCATTTCTCATTGAAGGATTACGGAGATGTTTTTTCGTTGGAAATTCATGGAAATAATTTAATTTAATTAATGCAATCATCTCCCCGTGAACCTGTCAAGCACTAATGCAATTAACAAACTCCAAGAGAAAGAAAAAATCGACCGAAAAAATATTTCAGTCCAAACTTGGGACTTTTACTGCAATCGAGAAGTCAGAAAGGCGGAATATCACCATTAGTTGGATCCAAGAAGGATACAAATAAGCGTCTCCTCGCGCGTTCAACCACAACGACACTCGTTAAAAGGTCCGTTCATTAATAACACTCATTACCACCTATTTGTGTGTTTTCATCTGTGCTGTTGCATCCTCTAATAAAACTATTCCCCAACGGTCTCGCGATGTGCATGGGGGTATAATTTACCACTTTGTGTTCATGTTCTTCCTTTGCATTTTATCAAAATCAATTCAGCAGTAAAGTTATAAAACGGCCCAAGTCAGTTTTGTCTATTGGCCGATTTTCAATGAATAACTCGGAATCTGAGGGAGATAGCGAAATTTTTGTCATGACCTTTTCTGTAGCCCTCAATTTTCTCTGCAAAAAAGGTCCTTACGACAAATTCGTTATCTCCTTTAGATTCGGAGATATTCCGCGAAAACTGAGCTTCACTGCTGAATTTTTTTCTTCTTTATTGGGTGACGTTTGCAGAATGAGTGAAAATAGAAATACATTTTTTTTGTTTGAAAATTTAATGGATTTTTCGTTTTTTTATTTTATCCACCATATGCAGAAATACACGAAGAGTTACTGGCAATTGCAAGCCGACGTCGTGCTACGTGAGGCCTAAAACAGCGAGCCAAATGGCCTCGACAAAGGCCACAGCCTCGGTTGGAGCTAAAACGATGAGTGTAACGAAACCAGTGACGAGATCAAACGTGAGAGACACGTGTTTGACGGATAGCCGTGCCGCTATCTCATCGACGAGCAATCATCCTCTCCAGCAGTCGCAATCTGGCATGAACATGGTGCTCAGATCGGCGGATCGAGTCAGTCGATATAATTCACTGAGGCAGTAAGTCATTCTGTCATTTTTCCTTGTATTTTTCTGAAATTTTCGAGATTGATTATTGAAGGGAGTAATTTATTGTCGAGATATTAATCAGTTTTGATCGAGGGTGTTGACTATTAACTGTTGGATATTAATTTTAGGGTGTTTGTGGCATGGTTGCATGGAGGATATATAATACATCAATATACCTGAGCAATATATTTAAGTAGTTGAGTTGGATAATTATTAAAATGTTTGAATTTACTGATGTTTTAATTGTCTTTGGAATGTTGAGAGGCATTTTTGTCTGAAATATTTTTAAATTGAGGAAACAACAAAAACAAATTCTTTCCTTCACTAGATGAATTAAAAAGTGAATAATATTCGGCTCAGTTGCTCGATAATTAATATAAAAATAATCATCTCCGGTGATATTTTTATATTAAACATCCTGAACTATTTTCAGCTAAAATTTTGAATATTTTTTAATAAATTCACATTTTTGTGTCCAATTTGAGGATAAAAACGCCAAAGTAATATTTTTCTTCACTAGATGAATTAAAAACTATTTTGGATTCCCATAACATTGATAGAGTAAAGGAATCTCTTAATAATGTAAATAATATCCAGCTTAGTTGCTTGATAATTCATATAAATATAGCATTGGGGGTGGCTAACGAAAAAGAAAAGAGAACAAAAACCATATCCCGTTTGCTTTTGTGACTTGCAGTGCGCGCACGACAATAAGTTCGAAAACAGCATTTATCAGATGATTAACCGATATTCTTAGTGGTGTTGGGGATGGCGCAACCATCAGCCGTGCATCGAGACAGCGGAGAAGATCTCACCGATTAAATCCCATCATCCAATGAGAAAATATCGACCTGAGGCTTTTTAAAAACATTACATTTGTGGTATCAGACAGCTAACACCAATCAACACGATAAATATGGCTTATCACATTAATTATTTGAGTGTCTAATGCATTACACACCGATGTGATAACACTACACGTAATTATCGGGGCAAAGACTTCAATCGATTACATAATAGTGTATGTAATTTTAATAATCATGAGATCCCTTTTTTATTATTTTAAAAGTTTTATAGATTCATCGCTGTAAAGTAGTCTGTATTGAACTAGTGGAGGCTAATATTCTTATATTAATATTCAGAATTGTGTACATAGTTGAATTATCATGTGGTAGCACAAAATTTCGGGGATTGATAATTAATATTAATATTTAGGTGAAATCCCGTGTCTGCTTATGCAGTTATTGTATTCAACGCATATTTTTTACTTTATAGAGGATATTTGCGGTCATTTGTGATTGAACATTGGAGTTAATATTTTTTTAATGAAAATTAATGATTTGTTGATGGCGATTAGGAGATCCTCTCATTGAAAATCACGAGATTTAAGAATAAATTTTACGACGAACTTGTCAATTCAATTGGGTTTCAAACGGGTTTCGGGCATGATCAAAAGAATATTCTTGACCGCAAAAATAGCATAGAGTAATTTATAAAGAAAAATAAAGCTCAATGGAACCAAGTTCGATGATCATCTAACTTTCCAATTTTATAGACCAAAATTGCTAGTAAAAGTCCTAGGATCTCCTTGAATTCAAACGATTGTGATATAAAATAATGAAAATTACGAATACATCACAAATGATGCATCTATCATTTTTCTTTTCGATTGAACCCACGAGTTTTTATAAATCTTTTGCAGTATAGAAACTAGTTTTTTGTTGATCAATGGTGCGTGTACATTTATATGTAAGTATTACAGAGAATAACGAGATAAAAATTGAGTACTTGCACATTCTTATTAATGAAGACGACGCAGAGGCGTTTGATTGTCACTTAATGTATTCACAGTATTTTAGTAAAGAGTAAATGCATTTTCCGAGGTTTTCAGGAATGTATAGAATGTTATGTAAACGTAGAGATCATCGTCGAGAGGCACATTTGAATAGAAAAATTCTGGAAAATACGTAAATCACATCATGAATTTTAACGATTAGGGTACATGTTTTTAATGAAAATCGTACGGTGCAAAAAAATTTTAAAACACCACCGAATCTTTTATGTATATGCTCTGTTAACATTTTGTCAATTTTAATATGAAATAAAATGTTTACCAAAACTGGTAATAATGGCAATACTACAAAAAAATTTTTAATGTGATCGCAAGGAAATGACGCATGAATTTATTTAAAAAATCTTATTTATTCTCAATTCATTAATTACAAAATCTTTTTACAAATATAAAAATATAAAAATGTCATGGGACATTGAATTTGTGACTGAAATAAATATCAATCGACTGGTGTCAGGACTATTGCGAGTAGAAAAATACAAAGACAATGCTCACAAACTCCTCACTGGACAGATGAGAAAATTCGAAAATTTCAACAATCAAAAGACTAGTTCAAGAATTTTCTCAGTTGTCTGATGGATTCAGACTCCCTCCCCTCAATTCCCCGTCCATAATCTCATAATTGATCACATGCATTAATTTCTCGGTAAAAAAATTGAAGTTAAAATTTATCTGAGTAAAAAATAAATAACATAAGTGGCCAACGCAACCCAGTGACTGGCGAATCCCAGCTGCGACCACTTATCGATCGTGTGGCTGTAGCTGTATCCACTCTCCTGAATATCCGAGGTATCGAACATGAGTCCTAAATAAGCTAAATGGAAGATCGATAATACTGAAAAACTGAGGTTCGCAACGATGACCCAGTAACAGTTCTCAGGATTTTTTTTATGACAGCATTTCTCAGTTGGGCATCGTTTCGCTGAGATGCACGCGTCAAATGCATGAGCAAGAATGTTCCTCAGTTGGAACTCCACATATGTGTAAAAGCCAAGGCTGAGGAGAACAGCAGCCAGTTGGAAGTTCAATCCATGGAGGAGGGCACTGGTTAAGTATGTCAGTGTCACTGCACTGAATTTACCTATACGTTTTGTTGCTGGTCGAAATATGTCTGGAATGAGAATGAAATTTTAATAATATCGATGATTTTTTCATCATTTCCAGTTCTAAGAGAGAAATTATATTTTAAAAAATAAATAAATGAATGAATTAAATGAATTAAATTAAATTATTAAATTTAATTATTATGTATTATTAAATTTAATTATTATTATCATTAACTTATTATTTTTTATTTAATTAAATAAATAAAATGAAATAAATTGATTAAATTTTTATATTTTCAAAAAAAAAATTGAAAATTTATAAATAACTATAATTACATAATTTCAGCCACGTGTGCATGGGAATATTCCAGGAGACAACGACCTGAACCAGCGATCTGGGCATTTCAATATCCCCAGGTTTAACAATGGTCGTGAGTGACGATGGATATCCTCCCAATAATAAAACACTCGACGAGGCATAGCAGATGAAGTAGTGAGAGGTCCTGAAGGATAATGCGTCTCGATACGCCAGAACCCACCTGTAAAGAAATCGAAATGCAAAATTACAAAAATGAAAAAAGGAAAGAGAAAAAAACAAAATAAAAAATATTGTCCTCACTTCGTTGAGCTGTCAGCTAGCAGCCACCCACTCCAGCAATTCGAAACACTCAGGAAGACGAGTGAGACCGTGTAATGCTTGACGATCTGAATAATCCACTCCAAACTCTGTGAAAAATATTGAAAAATAATTTTTTTTCCTCAATAATTTATGTTTTCAATCGGTTGAGGCATTCGGAGTATCTCCAACTCACTAATGACGATCTCTCGTTATCCAACAATCCTATATAGTCCTTGAAGCTGATCCAGGGCCCGAAGAGGCATGTGGCAGCCCCGAATAAATATCCTGGGTACTGCCAGACATTCGGAAAGTCGTTGTTGTTGGATTTATCGAGGGAGACACTCACAGCCTTCATCGCGGCTATCATCATGACACTGCGAACCTTGTGCCAAGCTGAGGGCTCCATTGTGTATTCACTGATTCAATAAAGGCCTCAATTAATTCAGCGCGAAGTGGAAAAACGGTTCAAGTCAATTTTGACTATTGGCCAGTTTTCAATGAATATCTCGGAATCTAAGGGCGATAGCAAAATTTTTGTTAGAAACTTTTTTGTAGAGACGATTGAGAGCTACAACAAATGTCATTACGAAAATTTCGCTATCTCCCTCAAATTCGGAAATATTCCTCAAAAACAAAACTGGGAGATGAGTCGACTTAAACCGTTTTACCACTTCGCTATTGGGTTAGTCAACTGAATGATTAATTGGGAAACGAAATTATGAGAGGTTTAAGAATATCCAAGTAATATCCATTTACAGTGATTCTATAATTTAAGGCCCGAGTGGATTATTTTTCGAACGTGATCTTGGTTGTTTTTTTTATTTTGATAATCTGAAATGATCTCCAATGGCTATTCAATTTTACATAGCCCTAGGGTCTCCAAAAATTATGATTGTACAATCAAAAAAACGTTGAAAAAAGCTGAACATTTTCAAAGAGCGTTTTTAATAATATTGGGAAATAAACCCAATACGGAAAAATCGCAAATTAATAATTTGACGTATCTAATGGCTGTTGGGTCGTCATTTGTCACAGTAGTCAATGGCTGTGAGATCGTTAGTTACCATGATAAATTATCCATTCACTCTTTCCTCTCTGTCGGACTTATTTCTTAATCTTTATTAAAAGATCTTTTTCTACTGTTTTTGATTGTCCAGTCATAATTTTTAGGGACTCCTGCGTGATGTAAAATCCAAAGGAAATTGCGATATATTTTACATTATGAAGATGGAAAAACAATTGAGATAACGTTCGAAAGATAGTCCATCCGGGCCTTAAACTCACTTTACTTTCTGGCTTTCTTAAATTTAATTTATGCTCACCAGTATAAGATAACTAATAGGCTAATAACGAAGACTTCTCCTCCTCTTTGGTATCTTCGTGGTAAACACAGGCAGGCGTACGATAATACAGCATAGGTGAGCAATAAATATAAACATTCAGGCACGTAATGCTGGAGTGTGTAGATTCCGATGGCTATCGACAGCATGTGAAATAAATAATGTGGCAGTTTTTCTGGAAAAAAGAATTCATTGGAGGCTGAACCAATCGGTCTGATCATTCATTCATTCATTCATTCTTGGAGAAAATGTCATCGAGACATTTTCGTAGAGTTAATTCTCCCATAAAATAACAAATGCCTGTCAGTGGCTGCAGTACTTACTGATGAGAATAATCTGGGTCAAAACATTGAAGACTAACGAAGCTAATAACAAGGGAGTCAAGTACTTGGCTGTCTCAAAAACACTTGGCACAATGCAGTTGTCGTAAACATCCCTCAATGTGTCAACATTGATGTCCTCGTACTCGTAATCGTACTCGAACATCTGTTGATCGCAGTCCTCGCAGTCCGTGTCCTCAGTGTAAAACGGTGAGTCGAATTTTTCACTGTACATTGTTAATCTTATTTGTTAGTTTAATACTCGAGGATTTATTTATTTCAAGTTGGGAGATACGAATTCGCCGGAGGTTATTCTCCCACTTGTGTTTACAAGCCGACTACCCTTCGGCAGTGTTCGGAGACTGGGGTTTAAATGGTAGACCGACATCTCGGAACATCTGGACATAGATAAGTAGATGACAGGTAAAGAAGAATCTTAGAACAGAATAAGGGATGAAATATGACCGTCATTTTTGCGATCCCGTCATATGACCAAAAATGACGGTCATGTGACGAAAAAAATGTTTTAACTATAAATGACGGGTCACAAGTAATTTTCAATTTGTGACGGTCGTTGATTTAAAAAAATAAGATGGGTCTGTGTAGGTGAAAAATGACGGTCATTTTTCCTTCGCAAATGTGATGGTCATAGGGGCGGGGGAGGGGAATCTGACAGCCGTCATAACTGTTTCAGTGGCCGTTATATGACCGTCATATGACGGATGTATTTGCATCTCTAGATGCTCCACACAGTTAGATTCTTGGGAGTTATTTTGACGGTCATTAATAAAAAAAAATAAGATGGTCTGTATAGATGAAAAATGACGGTCATTGTTTCTTCGCAAATGTGACGGTCATAGGGGCGGGGGAGGGGAATGTGACAGCCGTCATAAATGTCTCATGTGACTCATGTGACTGTCATATGACGGATGAAGAAAAATCTTAGAATCCGTCATATGACGGTCATGTGACTGTCATACGACGGATGCATTTGCATATCTAGATGCTCCAAACTGCCAGATACCTCGGAGGTATCTGTTCATCTGCGTTCAGATACTTGTGAGATCCGGGCTTTAAATCGTCGGTTGTGAAGGGCCTTGAATTTCTTAAATCTCCGAAATAGTTGTCCACATTTCTGGCATTTCATTTTCTTTCATTACATTTTATTGTTTCAACGGGACCTGTATTTGCTACATTATCAATTTCTCGGGATATTGATTTATTGGGATAGTCACAAAAATAAACTCTCTATTCTATACGTTTAATTAGAAAAAAACATGAATCACCTCAACACAAACAAAAATTTAAAAAAAAATGTAAAAAATCTTAAAAAAAAAAAAAATTTAAACCTTTTTTCTACAATTCTCCGAATACTCCCTCCCCCCCACAAACAACATAATCCCATCCAACAGATGGTGCTACCTCACCTCAACTACACCTCTCCCCTCCCCCTCCCGCGCTGCCCACTCGCCGCCCCCACCACTTGAAAAATCCTCGCCAAACTTCAGAGTGCGTGCGCTGCATGTAGAAAATGGTTGACGCACCTTGGTATCCCGTCGTTGGTCCCTAAAATCCCCAGTAAAACAAAAACTAAATCGAGCGCGATAGCTAAACGACAAAATAATAAATCCACCGTTTGACAATGTCAGTGTAATTGCCAATAGTCCATCACTCCTCAGAACCATCTGTTTGCGGTTCGCCTCCGGGAGGGGGTACGTACCAACTACCTGTTCTCCACGGTACGGAAATAATCACCGAATAAATAATCACAAACGTCGGGTAATTAATGAGTGAAAAAATAGAGAAAGGGGGGTAAAAATTGTTTGGCGGAATCTCACGGGTGTATTTTAAGGCGAATGCATGTGATGTGCGTTGAAAATTCAATTGCTGGAGAAGCTACCTGTCATTGGAGTTGATCGTGACTTTCCCTGGCAACAAGTGTCGTTTTACCAACTCCGGAAACAATGACTTATCGACAATCGAGCCCACGCGATTCGTTAATTCCAGGTTCCAAGTCATTAGAATTGTCGAATTAAATCGGACTCTATCAAGTCGACTTGTTTGATCACTTTCTAATTATTCAAGGCATTATCGAGTTATCAACGAATGTGAGATAATTGTTTAATCAATTTTTTAAGGAGTTGTTGGGTTGATCAATTTGTTTGGCTGTTTTCTCCTGGTTAAACGTGAAAAAAATCGTCGGATTCGATTAATCTGAGTTGTTTGATCACTTTCTCTAATTAAACTCGTTATCCAGCCGTTAATGAGTGTAAAAATTGATCAATTGGTTTTTCAAGGTGTTTTTTTTAATCAGATCAGTTGTTTTTAGTCATCAAACTGATTGAACTGAGGAAATATGTCGATTTTAATGGAATTAGATTAACGCGAGTCGTTTGATCCCTTTCGCGAAAAGATTAGTCGACGATTTTTTAAGCTGTTGATTCGTTATTTTTCCAGTCATCAAACTGATTAAATATTAAAAAACTGTGGAAAAAATTGACGGACACGATGGAGAAACGGCAGGATGGGCTGGCTCCGTTTTCCTCTGGTGAGTTTTCATTTTCAATAATTAGGGGAGGGTAGGGTAAAATGGACACTTTTGACTTATTTTAAATGTTAATGACGGGCTGACATGTCGATAAAATTCAATAAGTTTTTTTTCAATACAAAGAACAATTTTTTCCCTTTATGACGAGCCTAAATTGAGCTCAATTGATCAATTTGTTTCTGAGTTATGAATAATTTTTAAACAGTCTATAGTGTCCATTTTACCCCACCCTCCCCTAACACTCATCACAAAGGGAAAGAATTGTTTTTTGTATTGAAAAAAAAAAAAATTAAATTTCATTAACATTTCAACCCGTCACTAATATTTTTAAAAAAGTCAAAGGTGTCCATTTTACCCCAACCTCCCCTAAAAATATGTGATGGACGGATTTTTTTGTGATTTTTGGGGGCCGCGGGGAGGAAAAATCGAGGGGAATTATTTCGGGAGATTTAGGGCTGGTCCAAGGATTTCCCAGGATGGAGGTGGGGTTGGGTGGGTTTGGCTCGCTCTTCACTGCCCCGTGCACTGCTCGAGGGGTTGCAAATATCCGAGAGGGGGTGTATTGCTGTGTGGGTTCGAGGTCGTGGATCAATTCGTTATTGCGAGGGTTTTTTTTCGTTGGGAATGGAAATGGTCGAAAGCAACAGTTCTCGCGAGGTTTTATCAGTGACGAGGTAATTGTTGGGAGCATTAATTTTGGGGGAGGGGGAGGGGGGAGTGATAAGCGATTGCTGCGGTCGGAGGCTTTGTTGGGATTTTTAGTTGAGTGTTTTTTTCAAGGGAAAGGATTCTACTGGAAAAATGTGGGGATTAGTCTGTT